>NC_089316.1:9648381-9948381 GCF_036669915.1 Pocillopora verrucosa | reverse complement strand
TATTTAAATTACGCGCCTAAAAGCTACGTGTGTATGCACGTGAAATTTACGCGACAGTGGGAATCCACCCTTATTCACCTACCTAGACGCGAGCAGTAACCAATTAGAGAGCACTCTCATGTAGTAGGCAGTCGAGTAACATTCATAATACACCTACGCCAGGCGCGCAACAAAGTTATTTCCCTTTTTCACTTTCTTATTTTACCTTGAAATCAGTCTTGAGGTACCGCTTTGCCTCCTTTAAAGCTTCCTTTTGTGTTTTTGCTCATGTAAGACCCATTCCGTTTTCCCCGAGCTGGTGCACAACGTTCACAAGATCTTCAAATGCCTGCACACCAGAACAGCTTACGTAATCTAACCCTTGCAATGACTTGCGAGTCGAAGTGGAACAAACATGCACAATTCTTAGCAGTGTACTGCGACTCATGGGTGTGAAATCATGCTCGGCAGAATATTTTTGGTACTGGCAAACGATTCGTTCAGGTATCATGTTCCGTACCACATTTGGAACTTGGACGACCTCGTTAGTTGACAATGTTATTGTCTTGGCTCCGAATGGAAGATCTTGAATTACATGGGAGCTTGTGATAAAGTCTAGGAAATGCACTAATTTTGCTTCAGGTATGAATAACTTCGTTTGTGCATTGGTAGGCACCAGTTTTCCACTGCCATGGACTGCATCATGCTGCCTGGTGACCTTAAACCGATAACTTGTCAGGCCTGGGATTCACTGTTGAATTGTTGCCAAGCTAACCTTATCAGCCATTATGGACAATATCTGCCTGCGAGAATACCTTTCGTTTGCATTTTTGTAGCAGTTTGCCAGCGTGTACATCAATTCTTTATCCAAACCACTAGAACAAGTGTGATTTCCAGTTTCATTTTGTTTTGAGGACATAATAGATTCCCAGAGAAGATCTAGGTCGTTAGGCGCTATTTCACCAAGAACAGCTGAAACCGCTTGCTTGGCTTTGCGCTAAGGTGGTCAATAGGTTCTTCCGACTTCATTCCTGTAGTGCTTGTCTCGGTTTCTTCTAAGAGGGTTGATGGTAAATATAATGACGTTTCTTGCTCTAGTAAGTCATGTGCTACCACCGAACAAGGAGTACTTGCAGAAATTGGAAGGTTACACATCACGCCCTAGACAAGGACGCAAAATAAATATAACGTAAACTGCATTAAAAAAAATTAATTGGGTACATAATTATCAAAGTTAACCAAAACTTAGACAAAGATCAATAATCCCTCCTGATATTTGTTGCCTTTATTATGGACTAAAAATAAAACCTTTTTTGCTGCCTTCATTTATGATAAAAAAGTGCCTAATTTATTACATAAAATACCTTTCATTATGACAAATAAGTACGAACTTTAAAGCGAGTAGTAAAGGAACCCGGAGTGGTACATTGGAAACCCGAAACGTTTTTCTGGGCGTTATTCACCGTATCCTTAACCTTGAGAAAATCACATGAACTCGTATCCCTGGCGGTATAAGGTGGAGGGATGCATATGTGTAGGTGGGGGCAAGTGGAAGCAAAAATGCAGTTTTTTTTAAATGAACCCTTTATTCTTAAAAGAACAATTTGGCCTCAGCTTACCATCGCGGACTACGTGGTCTTTAACTTGTTGCCACTGCTTCAAGTTCTCAGATTTTGGTGAGAATAAAAATAGAAAATCTGCTAAATAAATTTCAACTGTGTGCAGACGCAAGGGCGACATAAAATGCACGGGGTATTAAACCTCTTCATTATCTGCGGAACTCAGGAAAAACTGACGTAGAAGGCACAAAATAAGCATATGGCATTGTTTTCTTGGATACCAGCACACAGTCTGAGGTCTACGAAATAGGTTAATTTGTGCTCTCTATCCCTATTCGTTACATTTCAAGGAAAGGCAGTAAGGAAATGGGGCCCGCTCATGCAGATTTTGTGATGATAAGGTCCCTATCCATTTTTTTTTTTTTTTTATCTTTTTTGCCTTGCGGGCCTTGTTTGGTGCCACTGTTAATAACACTATTTCCATTGAGTGCCAGTTCAGAACTTACAGAAGTCTCAATGGTCTCAGTTTCCTCGTAAGAAAGGTTCTTGGTCTCCGGAAGCTTTGTGGGCAGCTCCCCTACTTTCTGCATGTCAAGATTAACCCGGCAGTTGCGACAAATACCTGTTGAGTGAATGGATGGAAAATGCAGGTTTTTGCTGATACGATATAATCACTAGTCTGAACAACTACGGTCTTAATTTACACAAGTAAGGGAACCTGTTTTAAAAAACTTAAATGATAGATTTTCCTGCCCTTTCCTATACTTCAACTCTTCAATTCCCTACCCTTTGATATACCTGAAGCCTGATAAAGGTACCCTTTAGGGGCTGAGTCTCCCTGTAACTATCTATAAGCCATCGGGGAATCTGCTTTAAAAAGCTGTAATTTTAGGAGTCCGGTGAAGGCTTCTAAATTTACCTTTTTGCTGCTACAATCACTAATATAAAATGTTAGAATAATGAAAGGAAAAGAAACACGTAAATAAACAAAGGCTATTGAATTTGCGACTGTCACGGCTACTTAATTATTGAAAAAGTCAAAACAAAAAAAAAAGAAAAGTGCTTACAAAGTGCTTTAATTGAAGTGTCAGATTGGACCGCCATTTTAGAGCTGGTCTGTTTGGTTGAAAAAGATGAAAAATGATGTATACATACCTGAACCAACTGGAATAAAAATTCCCAGTTTCTCCATATCAAATAACAAGCACTTTTGCCAAGTCCTCTTTCCGCCTTTGCGTTTTTTGGGCTTGTCCGCCGTGCTTCGAGATTGGCGGAGGAACTCAGCACAGATTCGATCCTCGACGCCACCCAATACCAAGGGATGAGCGGTGCCGGGGACAAATCGTTAATTCCGAAAGGTCTAACTCCGAAGAAAAGGATGTAGATACTCTTCCCAAAATAAGTTCGATTTCGGTTTCTACGTCAGTTATTGACAAGGAAGACTTATGACCCGCGATGTCTCTTTTGCAGTTCAGAAATGGAATAACCTCAGTTGATCTGCTCCTATCTCTGGGGTCATAGGAGCAAGAACCGCCGACTAAGGAGCTAAAAGAGCACTTAACGTCCATGATGACACAAAACTGGCAAAACAAATTCACTCCAACTTCACTAATTAAATATTCCCCCTTTGCATTTAATTGACTAATTCAATTTACTACGGCTAGTAAACTGCTTCGAGCTTTAGCCAACTCTGTCATTTCTTCAACAAATAATAGAAATGAATCCTCACAATTGAAGAAAATATCAATTTAAAAAAGCATCTACGATTTTTGTCTTTCTGTTCCGATTCTTCTGAAACCAAAGGAAGCGGAAAAAACAAGTATAAAACTTAAACAGGTTAGCCGAGAGCTAATCAAATTACATCCTGATATTTATCAGGGAAAACATCTTACACTGAAAAGGAAAACTTCCACCTTAACAATGAGAAAAATAACCTCTCTTTGGCCGATTAGCTTTTTTTTCAATAAAAAAGGACGAAAAGCTCACACCAGAATCGTTTTCAGTACGCTTTCGTGTATATTCCGGCCTGCTGTGTAAAAACTCCGCTTGACGTTACGGTCACGCAACAAGAATTGTCTACTCAGCCGCTGTAAAAAAAATTGAATGAATTACTGTCATTTCAAAACCTTCGCGTGAGGCGCTGTAAAGAAAACCCATGCTGATTCTAACATATTATCAAGGAAAACCTTAAATCCCTCTAATGACATAGTTAAAAGGAAAATCTGAATTATACCACATAGTGAAAAAAACATTTGAATTAAGGAGGTATTTGCGGGATTTTTCACGTTTGAAAATACAACACTTTCCTGCGCGTTGTTCGCTATTTATGAACAACAACAAAGATAAGTCATATAGTTTCTGGGAAAGTACGGCACTCACTCTATCAAAATTCGGTGTCATGATCCTTTGAATCGTTTTTCCTTGAAGACCAAAAGTCAGTTTAAAATATCAATTTCACACTCGCTTGCGGGACCTTTCGGGATCATCGCGGGTCAAATTAGTTTTTCTCAGTTTTCTCAGAATTAAAGCGCTCCGGAAGAAAAAGAAATACATTGAATTTCTTCTATTCTTAGTAGCTTTTTATAGTCAGAAAATAAGCGAAATTCATTTTTCAACTCTTGCCACTCAATGGTCGATATTTCCTGACCGTCGCTCTTAAATAGAGTTTGAACGAAAAAAAATTTTAATCCCAAAATACTATAATTTCCTACCTGTTTGATAAATTTTTGTTGCCGTAGAACCTTTGTGTTGTCAAGAGATATACCCCCCATCGGAAGTACTTGTACACACAAGTCAGATCTGAATTTCACCCAGGATAAGAGTATTCTCTTTCATTTTTCCTATCTTAGTAAATATCTTGTCATATTACAAAGAATACTCAGAGGTTTTACACGGTGGCGAGAAGATATGAATTTTATGTTGGAGTGGCGAGAACAATACGCTAGCAATGATTTATTTGTTATTGTTAATAAAGCCAAAAATAGACTCAACCAGACTTTATATTGCCGGAATCATAACCAACCGGTCGCACGCAACAGTACTCATCTGTTCGCTAGGGTTTTTATCGTCACTAATGTTTCACCAATGGTTTGAATACGAATCGAAACGAAATTGGTAATTTTGGTTGCGAATCGACTAAGTAAGAAACGTTCGTGAGTACGAAACGACAAGATACCGTTGGTTGTATGTAACGTAGATTTTGTAGGCCTATTGCAGACAATTGAAGCGTAGTTGTAGACTGAATTGTCCATCTAGTTGGTGATTGAATTGTCGGTTCGAACAAAAACATAGATTACAATACATTCTAACATAATAAACATGCTCGACGAAGACAGGAAGTGTTAGCACATAGCAAACAGTGGATAGCGGTGAAGTTGCATTGTGATTGACTACTCAAACTCCAAATATACTCAGTTATTCCTTGTAGAAACGTATTCTGTAAGAGAGATCTGTCGTTATCCTCTTTGAAGGAAAACGAATCGGAATTTTTTGTAATTAATGCACAACTGTAACGTGCATCTAAAAGAGTCGGCGTAAAAGCAAAGATCGATAGTAGTTTGGAAAAAAAAGGTTTAAAAAAACAGACAGGGTATTCACAAATTACCCCGAGGATAACCTCTCAGTAATTTTTGTTAAGAACTGAACTTTGAATTTCTGATCAGTTGATCAGAAAAAAGTTCACCGATACCGATCCTTAATCCTGTGGTATTGATACAAGATCCCCCGTTTAAACTTTTGATCTTTGCTTTAAAACATTTAGTCACGACACTGTCTATTCCCCCGTTAGCCAGAAAAACCCAAGTTAAATGAAAACGCCGACTCGTTTCACAAGATAAGCTAATTTGGCCGCGCATTTTAATAACATCCTTGTTTTTATTGGAACGTGATCTGCAAGTTAATAATGGTTTGTAATCGTTTATTAGCTATAGGTGACAAGAAAACGTTGATATGAAGTGTAATCGATCTCGAGCTCGTGCCTTCCGTTGTACCCTAATGATACTTTTTGTTGTACATCTCCTGGACTAAAAAAGATACCAAAATGAAATTTCAGAAAATAGTAAATCTTTATTTTCTTTATTGGACATAAAATTTTTAGGAAATTGAGAAAAATATGACTTTTTTCCTTCTGTGATACCTTAATATAAATTCCTTTAATTATAGACATTAATTTAGCATTATTTCGCTCTCATAGTTATAACTTATCTAAATTCAATGGTGTTAGATGACTGTTTAATGCGGACAGAGAAATAGAATAGTGCATCACGTATCATGTGTCCAGAACAAATTATACTGGATGTGTTTTTACGCTTTTTACTCATCATTTTGAGGAATGATGACGCCCCAGTCGACTTTTAAAGAAATTTTCATACAGGTTATACAGGCAAGAAATTTGTTTCAAAAGTCTTACCACTCAGTAAAAAAAATACATGAACACCTGTTACATCTTCGAATAAACGGGCATTTAATTTATTGTGACACGAAGGATTCTACGTGGCACAGTATTTGTTCAAACTCATTGCCTACTCCAACTACATAAACACCTTCAAAAAATTACCATGATATTGACAGAAATTTCCGTTCAAATCCCTCCGATTAAACTGACCTTTGCATTAAAACACCATGTCACAAGCCCGTCTCTTCGCAAGAGAAACCTCAATAGGGAATCTCAACTGATCAAGAAGTAATGTGGGTGTGTATGCCCTCATATATTCTGCAAACAAATAACGAATATCACCCGGGAAATATTCAGTGAAGTAGTGCATTTACACCAAGCGCGTGAGAGCTGAGATACTTTCCGAAAATCAAATACTTAAGAGAAAAGAGTATTACAGGCAGAGAAAAATTCGAATGAGACTGCAATCGATGTTAGAGCATGCCTCTTCGCTCAAAGAAATAGCTTCTTAGTTCTAGTGAAAGGAATTCACACGGTTTACCGCACCAGAAAAGTCAACGGATCAGTAATGTAAATAAACTCTACATAAGATAATAATTCCTTCTTATTTCTCTCTCTCTCTTTGCTATGGCTCTTTTAAATTCAGCGGTGTAGAATGAATTTCTAAGGCAAAATTAGAACTAGAGCAGTGCATTGAGGATCATGAGTCAAGCGCAAATTATCCTGGAAGTGTTGTTACACTGTTTATTTGTCAATTTAATGAAGATTATATCTCATTGAGAGATAATAACACCTGAGTGGCCTTACGAAGAAATTTTAAGCCAAGTAAGAAATTTCCAGAAGCTTAGGCGCCTCTTTTTCTTTCCTCTCTGAGCTAAATTCATCACAGTAGGATGAATGTTTAATGTAAATTTGGAAATTGATCAACGCGCTAAGTAGAGAGTTAAAGCAAAATATCTTAGAGGTGTCACAACAAAATCCGTTCATCACAGTCATGAAAATTATCTCTCATTGAAAAATGATAACGATATACGCCTCTTCGCTCCGAAAAAGATTATTTTTAAGATTCAAGTAAAGGGAAACACGCGGTTTTCTTGAACGGATCAGTTAGCGGATCAGTTAATGTAAATACAATCATCTGTAGATAATAATTTGGATCATTTTTTTCTCTTTGCTAAAACTCATTTAAATTGAACGGCGTAGGATGACTGTTAAATGCAAAATTAAAAATTGAAGAGTGTATTATGTAGCATGCGTCTGGGGCATATTATCCCGAAAGCGTTATTTATATTCTTTGTTTATTGAAAGATGATAACGTCCGAGTCGGTTTGTTAATAAATTTTGAACCAAGTAAGAAATTTGTTCAAACCTAATGAAGCGGTAAAACTTTGCAGAAAAACACACAAACAGCTCAAGTGCGTGTTGGCTGTCGTCTTAAATGTATGATGGTAAAGTTTTGACGATAGGAGCCATAAATGTACTTAACTTTAGATTATAATTTCTAAGTATTTTTCTCTCTAATTGTTGTGACTCGTTTAATTTCAACGATGTACGATGACTGTTTGATGCAAAATTAAACTTTGCATCGAGTAGCATGTGTCTAGAGCTAATTATACTGAAGTGTTATTAAACCTTTCGTCTATCACTAATGAAGATTATCTCTCATTGAGAAAGGACAACGTCCTAGTCCGTTAGTGTAGAGATTTTGAGTCACATAAGAAGTTTGTTAAAACCTTAACAATTGTAAAACTGAGCAATTCTTGCCATTTCAACAGGAAAATACATGAACACCTGTTACGTTCTTTGATGAAAAGCCATTTTATTGACAGTATTAGTTGAACCTGAAATGTCTTGTCTACCTGAACTACGTTACTCCTTGAATATAATTACCCCGAAATACAAATAACATTTCAGCTGCTGTTGCTTGGTGTTGTTGCAAGTTCCTCTCCTCTGAAACAACGCGTTTTATTCCGAAAAAAAAAACTGTTAACCGTAATTCATTTAGTCATAAGTTTATAGGATTGACTCGTCGGCAGTGAATAAAACCATGGAGAATGCGTCTGCATTCACAAGAAGTTTTTCCTCCAAGGAAAAAGGGATTGCACTATGCAGCGCTCTCATTTTATCTTCGGTCCTTATCATTGCAGGAAACTTGCTCACTCTGGTTCTCTTTGCAGTTACCAAACCACTTCGTAGGAAAAGTTTATTTTTAGTTATGAACATGGCGTTTGCTGATTTGATGTTAGGAGCATTCACACTGCCCTTTTACCTTTTCCTCGTTGGAGATGCCTATCAGCTTTGGACAGCAAAATATGACTTTGAACACATTGCCTACAAAATATTTTACACAAGTTTCGATGATACGTTTTTGTTAGGCTCGTATATATCTGCAGCCTTTATTTCTTGTGAGCGATTTTATGCCGTATTTTGGCCCTTTAAACACCGTTCAATATCCACCAGAACATACCGCATCGCCATTTTCTTACTTTGGTCTTCCGCTGTCTTGCTGTCTACATTAATGACTTTGTTAAACTTTTCGAGTTCATTTGAATCTGTTTTGTATGTTTTTATCCCCGTAGTGTTAGGTCTAACAATCATCGTATGTGTCTGTAATATCGCCATCTGGAGAAGTTTTCAACACGAGAGTGTTGCTTCACAGCATCGAAATGGAGCTTCGCGACACAGACGCTTAACAAAGACCCTACTTCTGGTTTCCATACCGGCTTTAGTATGTTGGCTTCCCAAAATCATCTTGAACATATTAATCTCTGTAACTAAGACATCAATACCATGGACGTTTTATTACATGGTGAACATTCTAAATTATTCTAACTCTTTTGTCAATCCGATTGTGTATGTATTCAGAATTCCTGAGTTTCAGCAAGCACTGCGTTTGTGTTGCACGAAGAGCAGACCGGCCATTAAGATGGTAAAAACTCAAAGGAAGAAACCGAACGGCTGCACTTAAAACGCTAGAGATAGAACTAAGAATATTCAGAAACGATCTCACTCGCCTGCAAGTTATTGTTGAACGATAATATATGGAAACTAAGTTTTAGTTTGCTGAGATGAGAGGATCGTCCGCGTTGTTACTGAGTAGTGACATCCATAGGAGGAAGGAGCCATAAATGTGGAGTATTGTAAGAAAATAGGATAACGTTCTTAGATTTTCATTTTTTTACTTCACAGAGCCCTGTTGTTGTCCTGTAGGGTTGCTTTTTGAAGCAGAAGTTCACACCAGTTAAGTCTGAATTTCATCCAGTGATGAAAATACACAGTTTTATTTACCCTATCTAAGCAAAATATCGTCTCATTTTGCGAAAAAAATAAACTCTTCATAAATATGATAATTCTAGCTCTTAAGTTATAGCTCAAATTCACACTCCTATACTTTTAAGGTTGTCAGAACATGTCAATGACCATCTTGCGGACCGCGCCCTCAAGAGTGTGAAATAAAAAATAAGATAAAATAAAGAGCGTACAGCTTTCCCTGCCTCCGAACTAAAATCAAGTAAAGTATAATCAAGTTGTTTTACCATTTATTATCGCTCGCTTAGATCAAATACAATTTAAAATATATATGAAGAACACCGAATGCACAAGACACCTGTTGGTAACTCAGCCCGTGGACAATCCGATTGTGTATGTATATATATATATACATACACAATCGGATTGTCCACGGGCTGAGTTACCAACAGGTGTCTTGTGCATTCGGTGTTCTTCATATATATTTTAAATAAAATAAAAGTATCATAAAACTTTAGACAAGTGGGCGACGAAAACAGCTGAGTTCTTTCCGACAGTTTCCAATGAGACATAGGTTTGAAGATGAAGTACCTCTACGCCTCCAATGATCTCAGTTTCACGGGCATCATAATTAAAACTAGTGGAGTGGAAATTGTTGATAAGTAATCGAATTATTTTCATGTGTGGAGACTAGGAAATAAAATGCCTCTTTTTTGTCAAAAAATAAATTCATTCAAGCACACAGTTGTATTCGGTTACCTCGACAGGAAAGAGAACTCTAATAAAACGTCTAGTAATCGTAACTTTAGTTCATCTTTAAAACCCATAATCTGATTATTAATTTCATATTTCCAGACGCTGAGACACTCGAAGCAAGCGCGTGAGAGCTGAGATACTTTCAGAAAATTAAATACTCAAGGGAAAAGAGTATTAAAGGCAGATAAAAATTTGAATGAGACTGCAATCGATACAAGAGCATGCCTTTACACTCCAAGAAATAACTTGTTAGTTCTAGTAAAAAGAATTCAGAAGGTTCACTGCACCGGAAAAGTCAGCGGATCAAAAATGTAAATGAACTTTACTTAAGATAGTAATTCATAAGTATTTCTCTCTCTCTTTGCTATGGCTCTTTTAAATTCAACGGTGTAGAATAAATTTCTAAGGCAAAATTAGAACTAGAGCAGTGCATGGAGTATCATGAGTCGAGTGCAAATCATCCTGGAAGTGTTATTACACTGTTTATTTATACATTTTAAATGAAGATTATATCTCATTGAGAGATAATAACACCCGAGTGGCCTTACGAAGAAATTTTGAGCCAAGTAAGTAATTTCCAGACGCTTAGGCGCCAAAGATTTCTTTCTCCCCTCTCTGAGCTAACTTCTTCACAGTAGGGTGAATGTTTAATGCAAATTTGAAAATGGATCAACGTACTGAGTAGAGAGTTAAAGCAAAATATCTTAGATGTGGCACAACAAAATTCGTTCATCGCCGAAATGAAAATTATCTCTCATTAAGAAATGATAACGATATATGCCTCTTCGCTCCGGAAAGAATATATTTTCATGATATAAGTAAAGGAAAACATACGGTTTTCCTGAACAATACAATTAACTGTAGATAATAATTTGGATCACTTCTTTCTCTTTGCTAAAACTCATTTAAATTGAACGGCGTAGGATGACTGTTAAATGCAAAATTAAAATTTGAAGAATGTATTATGTAGCATGCGCTGGGGCATATTATCCTGAAAGCGTTCTTTATATTCTTTGTTCATTGAAAGGTGATAACGTCCGAGTCGGTTTGTTAATAAATTTTGAGCTAAGCAAGAAATTTGTTAAAAACCTTAGGAAGCGCTAAACCTTTGCAGAAAAACACACATATATCGTGACATGAAGGGCTCTACGTGCACGGTATTATTTCGAAATGCATTGTCTACCTTGACAACATGACTACCTTAAAATTAATATGACACATAAATGACTTTTCAGCTGTTGTTATTTCGTGTTCCTGCAGAAGATCGAGTTCCTTTCCTTTAAAACACCACATTCTTTCACGATCAAACCTTTCATCCCGTTAACCATTTAGTTACAAGTTAACTTTATTCGAGGTATCGGCAGTGAACGAAATCTATCAAATAAGTTCAAATTTGCAAGAACTTTCCAAAGCAGAAGGCATCCGTCCTAATCATAACAGTAAACTTGCTTACTTTTAAAATAACATCTATAAGAAAATTACGCACTTCTGATCGGCTGAAAACAAGTGCATTCCGATGTAACACGAGTGCAAATTACTAATAGCGCCTTCTTTTACTTTTTGAGTACGTACTGAGTAATCCCACCGGCTACCTAACCCTTTAACTCCCAAGATCTCATCAGTAATTCTCCTCACTGTCAGCCATACAATTCCTATGATGTAAATTTATAGAGTTTGGTATTGGATCAACTAATAATCCTCAATTGATATTTTACTTTATTCTCATCACTTCTATGCTTGATATTGTATCGATATTGAAAGGAGAAATTCTCTCTTAGTCACTCATGGGAGGTAAAGGGGTAAGGGAATTGGAACAATTTTTGACAACTTCAGCTGAAAGCTATTAGCACCAGGTTGGCTGAGCGGAGTAGTGTTTAAGAGCTAGGTTCTTTGACAGTACGTTAATCAAAAAAATGTTTGATATCCATATATGGATATATAGTGAAAATTAGTTTGTCTTGGCCAAGGAAATGAAATTCAAGAACAATTTCAAGTGCGTGTCGGCTGTCTTTAATGTATGATGGTAAAGTTTTGATGATAGGAGCCATAAATGTACTTAACTCTACATTATGATTTCTTAGTATTTCTCTCTCTAATTGTTATGACTCGTTTAATTTCAACGGTGTACAATGACTGTTTGATGCAAAATTTAACAGTGCATCTAGTAGCATGTGTCTAGAGCTAAATATCCTGAAGTGTTATTAGACCGGATTCCGTCTATCACTAATTGAAGATTATCTCTTATTGAGAAAGGATAACTTCCTATACTGCTAATGTGGAGATTTTGAGCCACACAAGAAATTTGTAAAAACCTTGTGAAATTCTTGCCTTTTCAACAGGAAAATACATGAACAGCTGTTTCGTTCTTTGATGAACAGCCGTTTTAATTGACGGTGTTAGTTGAACCTGAAATGTCTTGTCTACCTGGACCACGTGACTCCTTGAATATAATTACCACGAAAGACAACTATCTTGTCAGCCGTTGATGCTTGGTGTTGTTGCAAATGGTTGAGTTCTTCTCCTTTGAAACAACGCATTTTATTCCGAAAAAAAAACTGTTTACCTTAATTTATTTAGTCATAGGTTTATGATGATTCACTCGTCGGCAGTGAATAAAACCATGGAGAATGCATCTGAATTCACAAGAAGTTTTCCTTCCAAGGCAGAAGGGATCGCTCTATTCAGCGCTCTTATTTTATCTTTGGTCCTAATCATTGCAGGAAACTTGCTCACTCTTATTCTCTTTGCGGTTACCAAACCACTTCGTAGGAAAAGTTTATTCCTAGTTATGAACATGGCGTTTGCTGATTTGTTGTTGGGAACCTTCTCTGTACCCTTTTACATTTACATTGTTGAACATGCCCATCAGCTTTGGACAGCAAAATACGGCTTTTATCTTATGGTCTTCAAATGCATCGATGCCATTTTTATGTTCGGCTCATATCTATCTGCAGCCTTCATATCTTGTGAGAGATTGTACGCCGTATATTGGCCGTTTAAATACCGCTTCCTGTCCACCAAAACATATCGCATCGCCATTTTCACACTTTGGACATTCCCTGCCTTGTTGTCTTTAATATTAACTTTGCTATCGGTGTTTACTTCAATAAGATCCGCATTGTATGTCTCTGTCCCAGTTCTGTTGGGTCTAACAATCATTATATGTGTCTGTAACATCGCCATCTGGAGAAACTTTCAACCCAAGAGTGTTGACTCACAGCATCGGAATGGAGCTTCGCGAAACAGATGCTTAACAAAGACCCTGTTTCTGGTGTCCACACTGGCTTTATTATGTTGGCTTCCCTTAATCATCTTGAACTTATATCATATTATAACGACCACCATGGATAAAAAAAAAGATTCCTCAAAAAATTGATCGATTGAGGAAAAAACCCATGAGCGTTCCTCTGTGAGATAAGTTACTGCTATTCTGTGTTGGGAGCTGCTTTCATCTATTACTTTAAGAATATCTATCATCCTCGAAAAAGGACAAGGAAAATCGAGAAAGGGAAAAAACATCAGATACGCAAACGGAAGAAAACCCATCAAATCATTGACATACGGCAGTCCTCTAGACTACGAGCTGTCTCTCCTTTTCGGTTCAGTCTGTCGCTCGGGTCCGAAACAATGAAAAAAAAAGGTCCGAGTAAAAATAATGATAGTAATAATAATAATAATAATAATAAGAATAAATAAATAAACAAAAACGCGAAAGGGCTCTTAGAGCCAGCTCATTCATGTTATTGCTTAAGTTTGTATTGATTTCTTGGACTTGATGAATATAGGTATATTTGAATTCGGTTTATGTGAACTTTCAAGACTTATGGAATAAATGTTTTCTTTTATTTTTTTTAGGCAGTTTTGTGATTAAAAAAAAAAAAACTTGTGCATTCCTCGTGATAGGAATTGGAAAAAAGGTTGTGTGGGCTGCAGGTGGGATGGGCAGAAATCATTAGGCAGACAGTGTCCTTTTTTGTTTGTATGTGTGTGTTTGTGGGGTGGAGGGTGGGCTGGGTGAGAAAATCAGGCATCAAATGTTGCTCTACAAGCAAAATATTAGAAAACCTCATCTTTCACGATCATTTGCATTATTTAATGAAGATTAATCGTCTCTCATTGAGAAATGATGACGCCCCAGTCGGCTTTTAAAAGATATTTTCATACGGGTTATACAGGCAAGAAATATGTCTAAAAAGCCTTACCATTCAGTCATTAAAAAAAAAAACATGAACACCTCTTACGTTTTTTTAATAAACGGACATTTCATTTATTGTGACACGAAGGGTTTTACGTGGCACAGTATTTGTTCAAACTCATTGCCTACTCCAACTACATAAACACCTTCAAAAAAATTACCAAGATATTTACATAAATTTCCGTTCAAATCCCTCCGATTAAACTGATCTTTGCACTAAAACACCATGTCACAAGCCCGTGTCTTCGCAGGAGAAACCTCACTAGGGAATCTCAACTGATCAAGAAGTAATGTGGTTGTATGCCCTCATATATTCTATAAACAAATAACGAATATCACCCGGGAAATATCACCAGTGAAGTAGTAAATTTACACCAAGGGTGTGAGAGCTGTGATACTTTCCGAAAATCAAATACTTAAGGGAAAAGGGTATTAAAGGTAGAGAAAAATTTGAATGAAACTGCAATCGATACAAGAGCATGCCTCTTCGCTCCAAGAAATAGCTTCTTAGTTCTTGTAAAAGGAATACACACGGTTTACTGCACCGGAAAAGTCAACGGATCAGTAATGTAAATGAACTTTACATAAGATAATAATTCCTTATTATTTCTCTCTCTCTTTGCTATGGCTCTTTTAAATTCAACGGTGTAGAATGAATTTCTAAGGCAAAATTAGAACTAGAGCAGTGCATCGAGGATCATGAGTCGAGGGCAAATTATCCTGGAAGTGTTATTACACTGTTTATTTGTCAATTTAATGAAGATTATATCTCATTGAGAGATAAGAACACCCGAGTGGCCTTACGAAGAAATTTTGAGCCAGGTAAGAAATTTACAGAAGCTAAGGCGCCTCTTTTTTTTTTTCCTCTCTGAGCTAAATTCATCACAGTAGGATGAATGTTTAATGTAAATTTGAAAATTGATCAACGCGCTAAGTAGAGAGTTAAAGCAAAATATCTTAAAGGTGTCACAACAAAATCCGTTCATTACAGTCATGAAAATTATTTCTCATTGAGAAATGATAACCATATATGCCTCTTCGCTCCGAAAAAGATTATTTTTAAGATTCAAGTAAAGGGAAACACGTGGTTTTCTTGAACGGATCAGTTATCGGATCAGTTAATGTAAATACAATTATTTGTAGATAATAATTTGGATCATTTCTTTCTCTTTGCTAAAACTCATTTAAATTGAACGGCGTAGGATGACTGTTAAATGCAAAATTAAAAATTGAAGAGTGTATTATGTAGCATGCGCCTGGGGCATATTATCCTGAAAGCGTTCTTTATATTCTTTGTTTATTGAAAGATGATAACGTTGGAGTCGGTTTGTTAATAAATTTTGAGCCATGCAAGAAATTTGTTAAAAACCTTATGGAGCGGTAAAACTTTGCAGAAAAACACACGAATAGCTGTCACGTTGTTTGATGAATATACATATATCGTGACATGAAGGGCTCTACGTGCACGGTATTATTTCGAAATGCATCGTCTACCTTGACAACATGACTGCCTTGAGTAAAATTACTATGACACATAAATGACTTTTCAGCTGTTCTTATTTTGTGTCGTTGCAGAAGATCGAGTTCCTCTCCATTGAAACACCACATTCTTTCCCGATCAAACGTTTCATCTCGTAAACCATTTAGTTACAAGTTAACTTTGTTTGGGGCACCGGCAGTGAACAAAATCCTACAAACAAGTCCAAATTTGTAAGAAGTTTCCAAAGCAGAAGGCATCCGTCCTAATCATAACAGGAAACTTGCTTACTTTTAAAATAACGTCTACGAGAAAATTACGCACCTCTGATCGGCTGAAAACGAGTGCATTCCGATGTAACGCGAATGCAAATTACTAATAGCGCCTTCTTTTACTATTTGAGTACGTACTGAGTAATCCCACCGGCTACCTAACCCTTCAACTCCCAAGATCTCATCAGTAATTCTCCTTACTATCTGCCATACAATTCTTATGATGTCAATTTAAAGAATTTGGTATTGGATCAACTAATAATCCCCTAATTGATATTTACTTTATTCTCATCACTTCTATGCTTGATATTGTATTGATATTGTAAGGAGAGATTCTCTCTTAGTCACTCATGGGAGGTAAAGCGGTAGGGGAATTGGAAGAATATTTGACAACTTCAACTGGTAGCTATTATTAGCACTAGTTTGTCTAAGCGGAGTCGTGTTTCAGAGCTAGGTTCTTTGACAATAGGTTGATCAAAAAACGTTTGAGCGACAGAATGGCAAATGACACGAAAAAGAGATGTAATATCCATAGTGAAAAGAAGTTTCTCTTGGCCAAGGAAATTAACGACACGAACAATTTCAAGTGCGTGTTGGCTGTCTTTAATGTATGATGGTAAAGTTTTGACGATAGGAGTCATAAATGTACTTAACTTTAGATTATAATTTCTAAGTATTTTTCTCTCTAATTGTTGTAATTTCAACGATGTACGATGACTGTTTGATGCAAAATTAAACTTTGCATCAAGTAGCATGTGTCTAGAGCTAATTATACTGAAGTGTTATTAAACCTTTCGTCTATCACTAATGAAGATTATCTCTCATTGAGAAAGGACAACGTCCTAGTCCGTTAGTGTAGAGATTTTGAGTCACATAAGAAGTTTGTTAAAACCTAAACAATTGTAAAACTGTGCAATTCTTGCCATTTCAACAGGAAAATACATGAACACCTGTTACGTTCTTTGATGAAAAGCCATTTTATTGACAGTATTAGTTGAACCTGAAATGTCTTGTCTACCTGGACTACGTTACTCCTTGAATATAATTACCATGAAATACAAATAACATTTCAGCTGCTGTTGCTTGGTGTTGTTGCAAGTTCCTCTCCTCTGAAACAACGCGTTTTATTCCGAAAAAAAAAACCGTTAACCGTAATTCATTTAGTCATAAATTAATAGGATTGACTCGTCGGCAGTGAATAAAACCATGGAGAATGCGTCTGCGTTCACAAGAAGTTTTCCCTCCAAGGAAAAAGGGATTGCACTATGCAGCGCTCTCATTTTATCTTCGGTCCTTATCATTGCAAGAAACTTGCTAACTCTGGTTCTCTTTGCAGTTACCAAAACACTTCGTAGGAAAAGTTTATTTTTAGTTATGAACATGGCGTTTGCTGATTTGATGTTAGGAGCGTTCACTCTGCCCTTTTACATTTACCTTGTTGGAGATGCCTATCAGCTTTGGACAGCAAAATATGACTTTGAACACATGGCTTACAAAATATTTTACACAAGTTTCGATGATACGTTTTTGTTAGGCTCGTATATATCTGCAGCCTCTATTTCTTGTGAGCGATTTTATGCCGTATTTTGGCCCTTTAAACACCGTTCATTATCCACCAGAACATACCGCATCGCCATTTTCTTACTTTGGTCTTCCGCTGTCTTGCTGTCTACATTAATGACTTTGTTAAACGTTTCGAGTTCATTTGAATCTGTTTGTATGTTTTTATCCCCGTAGTGTTGGGTCTAACAATCATCGTATGTGTCTGTAATATCGCCATCTGGAGAAGTTTTCAACACGAGAGTGTTGCTTCACAGCATCGAAATGGAGCTTCGCGACACAGACGCTTAACAAAGACCCTACTTCTGGTTTCCATACCGGCTTTAGTATGTTGGCTTCCCATAATCATCTTGAACATATTAATCTATGTAACTAATACATCAATACCATGGAAGTTTTATCACATGGTGAACATTCTAAATTATTCTAACTCTTTTGTCAATCCGATTGTGTATGTATTCAGAATTCCTGAGTTTCAGCAAGCACTACGTTTGTGTTGCACGAAGAGCAGGCCGGCCATTAAGATGGTAAAAACTCAAAGGAAGAAACCGAACGGCTGCACTTAAAACGCCAGAGATAGAACTAAGAATATCCAGAAACGATCTCACTCGCCTGCAAGTTATTGTTGAACGTTAGTATATGGAAACTAATTTTTAGTTTGCTGAGATAAGAGGATCGTCCACGTTGTTACTGAGTAGTGACATCCATAGGAGGAAGGAGCCATGAATGTGGAGTATTGTAAGAAACTAGGATAACGTTCTTAGATTTTCAATTTTTTACTTCACAGAGCCCTGTTGTTGTTCTATAGGGTTGCTTTTTGCAGCAGAAGTTCACACCAGTTAAGTCTGAATTCATCCAGTGATGAAAATATACAGTTTTATTTATCCTATCTAAGCAAATATCGTCTCATTTTACGAAAAAAATAAACTCTTCATAAATATGATAATTCTAGCTCTTAAGTTATAGTTCAAATTCACACACCTATACTTTTAAGGTTGTCAGAACATGTCAATGACCATCTTGCGTACATCGCCCTTAAAGTGTGAAATAAAAAATAAGATAAAATAAAGAGCGTACAGCTTTCCCTGCCTCCGAACTAAAATCAAGTAAAGTTTAATCAAGTTGTTTTGCCATTTATTATCGCTCGTTTAGATCAAATACAATTTCAAATATATATGAAGAACACCGAATGCACAAAAACTCAGTAACTCAGCCCGTGGACAAGACCCTTTAATTTTGACATAAAAAATTACCACGAAATAAATTTTTCCTCTGAACTTAAGGTTGAATCAAACTTGACGTCCGTAATATAAAAGAGAGCCCTTCGTGAAAAGTAAAACCGCCATTTTGCTAAAGCGGGTTACCATGATGTCATTTTTATCCGCAAGTGCGAAGAGATAAGGGGAACGTTCACCGCGCGTGGTAAAGATATCATGTTTTCGAGACAGAAATTCTGGTATTTCATCGATATATAATATATATATATATATCATAAAACTTTAGACAAGTGGGCGACGAAAACAGCTGAGTTCTTTCCGACAGTTTCCAATGAGACATAGGTTTGAAGATGAAGTACCTCTACGCCTCGAATGATCTCAGTTTCACGGGCATCATAATTAAAACTAGTGGAGTGGAAATTGTTGATAAGTAATCGAATTATTTTCATGTGTGGAGACTTGGAAATAAAATGCCTCTTTTTTGTCAAAAAATAAATTCATTCAAGCACACAGATGTATTCGGATACCTCGACAGGCAAGAGAACTGTAATAAAACGTCTAGTAATCGTAACTTTAGTTCATCTTTAAAACCCATAATCTGATTATTAATTTCATATTTCCAGACGCTGAGACACTCGAAGCAAGCGCGTGAGAGCTGAGATACTTTCCGAAAATTAAAATACTCAAGGGAAAAGAGTATAAAGGCAGATAAAAATTTGAATGAGACTGCAATCGATATAAGAGCATGCCTTTACGCTCCAAGAAATAACTTCTCAGTTCTAGTAAAAAGAATTCACAAGGTTCACTACACCGGAAAAGTCAGCGGATCAATAATGTAAATAAACTTTACTTAAGATAGTAATTCATAAGTATTTCTCTCTCTCTTTGCTATGGCTCTTTTAAATTCAACGGTGTAGAATGAATTTCTAAGGCAAAATTAGAACTAGAGCAGTGCATCGAGTATCATGAGTCGAGCGCAAATCATCCTGGACGTGTTATTACACTGTTTATTTATACATTTTAAATGAAGATTATATCTCATGGAGAGATAATAACACCCGAGTGGCCTTACAAAGAAATTTTAAGCCAAGTAAGAAATTTCCATACGCTTAGGCGCCAAAGATTTCTTTCTCCCCTCTCTGAGCTAACTTCATCACAGTAGTATGAATGTTTAATGCAATTTGAAAATGGATCAACGTACTGAGTAGAGAGTTAAAGCAAAATATCTTAGATTTGTCACAACAAAATTTGTTCATCACTAAAATGAAAATTATCTCTCATTAAGAAATGATAACGATATATGCCTCTTCGCTCCGAAAAGAATATATTTTCATGATTTAAATAAAGGAAAACATACCGTTCTCCTGAACAATACAATTAACTGTGTATAATAATTTGGATCACTTCTTTCTCTTTGCTAAAACTCATTTAAATTGAACGGCGTAGGATGACTGTTGAATGCAGAATTAAAAATTGAAGAGTGTATTTTGTAGTATGTGTCTGGGGCATATTAAAGCGTTCTTTATATTCTTTGTTCATTGAAAGATGATAACGTCCGAGTCGGTTTGTTAATAAATTTTGAGCCAAGCAAGAAATTTGTTAAAAACCTTATGAAGCGCTAAACCTTTGCAGAAAAACACACGAATAGCTGTCACGTTGTATGATGAACAGACATATATCGTGACATGAAGGGCTCTTCGTGCACGGTATTATTTCGAAATGCATTGTCTACCTCGACAACATGACTACCTTGAGTAAAATTACTATGACACATAAATGACTTTTCAGCTGTTGTTATTTCGTGTTGTTGCAGAAGATCGAGTTCCTCTCCTTTGAAATACCACATTCTTTCACGAAAAAACGTTTTATCCCGTAAACCATTTAGTTACAAGTTAACTTTGTCGAGGCATCGGCAGTGAACGAAATCTCACAAATAAGTTCAAATTTGCAAGAAGTTTCCAAAGCAGAAGGCATCCGTCCTAATCATAACAGTAAACTTGCTTACTTTTAAAATAACGTCTATGAGAAAATTACGCACTTCTGATCGGCTGAAAACGAGTGTATTCCGATGTAACACGAGTGCAAATTACTAATAGCGCCTTCTTTTACTATTTGAGTACGTGCTGAGTAATCCCACCGGCTACCTAACCCTTCAACTCCCAAGATCTCATCAGTAATTCTCCTTACTATCTGCCATACAATTCTTATGATGTCAATTTGGAGAATTTGGTATTGGATCAACTAATAATCCCCTAATTGATATTTTACTTTATTCTCATCACTTCTATGCTTGATATTGTATTGATATTGTAAGGAGAAATTCTCTCTTAGTCACTCATGGGAGGTAAAGCGGTAGGGGAATTGGAAGAATATTTGACAACTTCAACTGAAAGCTTTTATTAGCACTAGTTTGGCTGAGCGGAGTAGTGTTTCAGAGCTAGGTTCTTTGACGGTATGTTGATCAAAAAAATGTTTGAGCGACAGAATGGCAAATGACACGAAAAAGAGATGTAATATCCATAGTGAAAAGAAGTTTGTCTTGGCCAAGGAAATTAAAGTCACGAACAATTTCAGGTGCGTGTTGGCTGTCTTTAATGTATGATGGTAAAGTTTTGACGATAGGAGTCATAAATGTACTTAACTGTACGTTATAATTTCCTCGTATTTCTTTCTTTAATTGTTACGACTCGTTTAATTTCAAAGATGTACGATGATTGTTTGATGCAAAATTAAACTTTGCATAGAGTAGCATGTGTCTAGAGCTAATTATCCTGAAGTGTTATTAAACCTTTCGTCTATCACTAATGAAGATTATCTCTCATCGAGAAAGGACAACGTCCTAGTCTGCTAGGGTAGAGATTTTGAGTCACATAAGAAATTTGTTAAAACCTTAACAAGTGTAAAACTGTACAATTCTTGCCACTTCAACCGGAAATTACATGAACAGCTGTTACGTTCTTTGATGAAAAGCCATTTTATTGACAGTATTAGTTGAACCTGAAATGTCTTGTCTACCTGGAACACGTGACTCCTTGAATATAATTACCCCGAAATGCAAATAACATTTCAGCTGCTGTTGCTTGGTGTTGTAGCAAGTTCCTCTCCTCTGAAACAACGCGTTTTATTCCGAAAAAAAAGACTGTTTACCGTAATTCATTTAGTCATAAGTTTATAAGATTGACTCGTCGGCAGTGAACAAAACCATGGAGAATGCGTCTGCATTCACAAGAAGTTTGCCCTCCAAGGAAGAAGGGATCGCACTATGCAGCGCTCTCATTTTATCTTCGGTCCTTATCATTGCAGGAAACTTGCTCACTCTGGTTCTCTTTGCAGTTACCAAACCACTTCGTAGGAAAAGTTTATTTTTAGTTATGAACATGGCGTTTGCTGATTTGATGTTAGGAGCCTTCACTCTGCCCTTTTATATCTTCGTTGCTGGAGGTGATTATCAGCTTTGGACAGCAGAATATGACTCTGAACACATGGTCTACAAAATATTTTACACAAGTTTCGATGACACGTTTTTGTTAGGCTCGTATATATCTGCAGCCTCTATTTCTTGTGAGAGATTTTATGCCGTATTTTGGCCCTTTAAACACCGTTCATTATCCACCAGAACATACCGCATCGCCATTTTCTTACTTTGGTCTTCCGCTGTCTTGCTGTCTACATTAATGACTTTGTTAAACGTTTCGAGTTCATTTAAATCAGCTCTGTACGTTTTTATCCCCGTAGTGTTGGGTCTAACAGTCATCGTATGTGTCGGTAATATCGCCATATGGAGAAATTTTCAACACGAGAGTGTTGCTTCACAGCATCGAAATGGAGCTTCGCGAAACCGACGTTTAACAAAGACCCTACTTCTGGTTTCCATACTGGCTTTAGTATGTTGGCTTCCCATAGTCATCTTGAACATATTAATCAATATAACGAAGACATCAATACCGAGGAAGTTTTATTACATGGTGAACATTCTAAATTATTCTAACTCTTTTGTCAATCCGATTGTGTATGTATTCAGAATTCCTGAGTTTCAGCAAGCACTGCGTTTGTGTTGCACGAAGAGCAGACCAGCCATTAAGATGGTAAAAACTCAAAGGAAGAAACCGAACGGCTGCACTTAAAACGCCAGAGATAGAACAAAGATTATTCAGAAACGATCTCACTCGCCCGCAAGTTATTGTTGAACGATAATATATGAAAACTAATTTTTAGTTTGCAGAGATAAGAGGATCGTCTGCGTTGTTACTGAGTAGTGACATCCATAGGAGGAAGGAGCCATAAATGTGGAGTATAACGTTCTTAGATTTCCAATTTTTTACTTCACAGAGCCCTGTTGTTGTTCTACAGGGTTGCTTTTTGCAGAAGAAGTTCACACAAGTTAAGTCTGAATTTCATCCAGTGATGAAAATATACAGTTTTATTTCTCCTATCTAGGCAAAATATCGTCTCATTTTACGAAAAAAATAAACTCTTCATAAATATGATAATTCTAGCTCTTAAGTTATAGCTCAAATTCACACACCTATACTTTTAAGGTCGTCAGAACATGTCAATGACCATCTTGCGGACATCGCCCTCAAGAGTGTGAAATAAAAAATAAGATAAAATAAAGAGCGTACAGCTTTCCCTGCCTCCGAACTAAAATCAAGTAAAGTTGTTTTGCCATTTATTATCGCTCGTTTAGATCAAATACAATTTCAAATATATATGAAGAACACCGAATGCACAAGACACCTGCAGTTAACTCAGCCCTTGGACAAGACCCTTTAATTTAGACATAAAAAAATTACCACGAAATAAATTTTTCCTCTGAATTTAAGGTTGAATCAAACTGGACGTTCGTAATATAAAAGAGAGCCCTTCGTGAAAAGTAAAACCGCCATTTTGCTAAAGCGGGTTACCATGATGTCATTTTAATCCGCAGATAAGGGGAACGTTCACCGCGCGTGGTAAAGATATCATGTTTTCGAAACAGAAATTCTGGTATTTCATCGATATATATATATATATATATATATATATATATATATATATATATCGATGAAATAATAACCTGGAAGTGTTATTACACTGTTTATTTATACATTTTAAATGAAGATTACATCTCATGGAGAGATAATAACATCCGAGTGGCCTTGCGAAGACATTTTGAGCCAAGTGAGATATTTCCAGATGCTTAGGCGCCAAAGATTTCTTTCTCCCCTCTCTGAGCTAACTTCATCACAGTAGGATGAATGTTTAATGCAAATTTGAAAATGGATTAACGTACTGAGTAGAGAGTTAAAGCAAATTATCTTAGATGTGTCACAACTAAATTCGTTCATCACCGAAATAGAAAATTATCTCTCATTAAGAAATGATAACGATATATGCCTCTTCGCTCCGAAAAGAATATATTTTCATGATTTGAGTAAAGGAAAACATACGGTTTTCCTGAACAATACAATTAACTGTAGATAATAATTTGGATCATTTCTTTCTCTTTGCTAAAACTCATTTAAATTGAACGGCGTAGGATGAATGTTAAATGCAAAATTAAAAATTGAAGAGTGTATTATGTAGCATGTGTCTGGGGCATATTATCCTGAAAGCGTTCTTTATATTCTTTGTTCATTGAAAGGTGATAACGTCCGGGTGATAACGTCCGAGTCGGTTTGTTAATAAATTTTGAGCTAAGCAAGAAATAAACCTAAACCTTTGCAGAAAAACACACAAATAGCTGTCACGTTGTTTGATGAACAAACATATATCGTGACATGAAGGGCTCGACGTGCACGGTATTATTTCGAAATGCATTGTCTACCTTGACAACATGACTACCTTGATTAAAATTACTATGACACATAAATGACTTTTCAGCTGTTGTTATTTCGTGTCGTTGCAGAAGATCGAGTTCCTCTCCTTTAAAACACGACATTCTTTCACGATCAAACGTTTCATCCCGTAAACCATTTAGTTACAAGTTAACTTTGTTCGAGGCATCGGCAGTGAACGAAATCTATCAAATAAGTTCAAATTTGCAAGAAGTTTCCAAAGCAGATGGCATCCGTCCTAATCATAACAGGAAACTTGCTTACTTTTAAAATAACGTCTATGAGAAAATTACGCATTTTTGATCGGCTGAAAATGAGTGCATTCCGATATAACACGAGTGCAAATTACTAATAGCACCTTCTTTTACTATTTGAGTACGTGCTGAGTTATCCCACCAGCTACCTAACTCTTTAACTCCCATGATCTCATTAGTAATTCTCCTCACTGTCAGCCATACAGTTCCTATGATGTAAATTTGGAGAGTTTGGTATTGGATCAACTAATAATCCTCAATTGATATTTTACTTTATTCTCATCACTTCTATTCTTGATATTCTGTTGATATTGTAAGGAGAAAATCTCTCTTAGTCACGCATGGGAGGTAGAAAGTTCAGAGAATTAGAACAATATTTGACAACTTCAACTGAAAGCTATTATTAGCACTAGTTTGGCTGAGCGGAGTCGTGTTTCAGAGCTAGGTTCTTTGACAGTACGTTGATCAAAAATATTTTTGAGCTACAGAGTGGTAAATGACAGTAAAAAGAGATGTAATCTCCATAGTGAAAAGAAGTTTGTCTTGGCCGAAGTCACGAACAATTTCAAGCGCGTGTTGGCTGTCTTTAAAGTATGATGGTCAAGCTTTGACGATAGGAGTCATAAATGAAGTTAACTCTACATTATAATTTCTTAGTGTTTCTCTCTCTAATTGTTATGACTCGTTTAACTTCGACGGTGTGCGCTGACTGTTTGATGCAAAATTAAACAGTGCATCTAGCAGCATGTGTCTAGAGCTAATTATCCTAAAGTGCTATTACACCTTTCGTGTAACAATAATGAAGATAATCTCTCATTGAGTAAAGATAACTTCCTAGTCTGCTAGTGTAGAGATTTTGAGTCACACAAGAAATTTGTTGAAACCTTAACAAGCGTAAAACTGTGCAACTCTTGCCATCTTAACAGGAAATACATGAACAGCTGTTACGTTCTTTGATGAACAGCCATTTTATTGACGGTATTAGTTGAACCTGTCTTGTGTCTTGTCTACCTGGACCTCGTGACTTCTTGAATATAATTACCACGAAACACAAATTACTTGTCAGCCGTTGTTGCTTGGTGTTGTTGCAAAAGGTTGAGTTCCTCTCCGCTGAAACAACGCATTTTATTCAAAAAAAAAACTGTTTACTGTAATTCATTTGGTCGTAAGTTTATAATCATTGACTCGTCGGCAGTGAATAAAACCATGGAGAATGCGTCTACATTCACAGGAAGTCTTCCTTCCAAAACAGAAGGGATCGCACTATGCAGCGCTCTCATTTTATCTTCGGTCCTAAACATTGCAGGAAACTTGCCCACTCTGGTTCTCTTTGCAGTTACCAAGGTAGGAAAAGTTTATTTTTAGTTATGAACATGGCGTTTGCTGATTTGATGTTAGGAGCCTTCAGTCTGCCCTTTTATATTTTCGCTGCTGGAGGTGATTATCAGCTTTGGACAGCAAAATATGACTACATGGTCTACAAAATATTTTACGCAAGTTTTGATGACATGTTTTTGTTAGGCTCGTATATATCTGCAGCCTCTATTACCTGTGAGAGATTTTATGCCGTATTTTGGCCCTTTAAACACCGTTTATTATCCACCAGAACATACCGAATCACCATTTTCTTACTTTGGTCTTCCGCTGTCTTGCTGTCTACATTAATGACTTTGTTAAATGTTTCGAGTTCATTTGAAGCTAGTTTGTATGTTTTTATACCCGTCGTGTTGGGTCTAACAATCACCATATGTATCTGTAACACCGCCATCTGGAGAAATTTTCAACACGAGAGTGTTGTCTCACAGCATCGAAATGGAGCTTCGCGAAACCGACGCTTATCAAAAACCGTTCTTCTGCTGTCCATACTGGCTTTCTTAAGTTGGCTTCCCATAAGCATCTTGAACGTATTAATCCATATAACTAAGATATCAATACCATGGAAGTTTTATGACATGGTGAACATTCTAAATTATTCTAACTCTTTTATCAATCCAATTGTGTACGTATTGAGAATTCCTGAGTTTCAGCAAGCGCTGCGTTCTTGCTGCACAAAGAGGAGACCAGCCATTAAGATGGTAAAAACCGAAAGACAAAACCGAAAAGGTACACCCAGAACGCCAGAGATAGAACTAAGAATGTTACGAAACGATCCCACCCGCCTGCAAGTTGATGTTGAACAAGAATATATGGAAACTAAGTTTTAGTCAGCTGAGATAGGAGGATCGTCCGCTTTGTTACTGAGTAGTGACATTCATAGGAAGCAGGAGCCATAAATGTGGAGTATAGTAAGAAAATAGGATAACGTTCTTAAATTTTCAATTTTTCGCTTCACAGAGCCCTGTTGTTCTATAGGGTTGTTTTTTACACCACTTAAGTTTGAATTTCATCCAATCATAAAAATATGCTGTTTTATTTATCCTATCTGAGCAAAATATCGTCTCATTGTACGAAAAAATAAACTCTTCATAAATATGATAGTTCCAGCTCTTAAGTTATTGCTTAAATTAACACACCTATACTTTTAAGATTGTCAGAACATGTCAATGGCCATCTTATGGACCGCGCCCTCAAGAGTGTGAAATGAAAAATAAGATAGAATAAAGAGCGTACAGCTGTAACTGCTGTAACTAAAGTTTAAGAATGTTATTTTGCCCTTTATTATAAGGAGAACGATCGCCTGTTTAGATCAAATACAATTTAAAACATATTTCTAGAACACCGAATGCACAAGACACCTGCACCAGCGTTAACTCAGCTCGTGGACAAGACGCTTTAATTTTGACAGAAAAAAATATCACGAAATAATTTTTTCCTCTGAACTTAAGGCCGAGTCAGGCTTGATATTCGTAATATAAAAACAACCTTTCGTGAAAAGTTACCAAGAGGTCATTTTTATTTGCACGTGCGAAGAGAAATTCTGGTATTTCATCGATATCCATATCACAAAACTTTACTCGAGATCTCTCCATCGGCTAAAATGTGACTAAATACATTTTTGACAGATCAACCAACAAAAAGAGGA
Organism: Pocillopora verrucosa; assembly: GCF_036669915.1. Taxonomy (NCBI): domain Eukaryota; kingdom Metazoa; phylum Cnidaria; class Anthozoa; order Scleractinia; family Pocilloporidae; genus Pocillopora; species Pocillopora verrucosa. The sequence goes on along the minus strand of NC_089316.1, from coordinate 9,920,632 downwards.
AATGGTTTATATCATAAAATAATAACTAAAAATAGCATACTGCATAGAATTACAGATGCGGGAACCACATTTTCCCTGAAAGGATAAAAACGCTTTTTTTTCATAAAACATTAAGGAATATTTCCTCTTCTTGCCAAGAAATGGTGACGGTTTTACGGTTAGGTAATTTGGAGACTGATGACTAACGAGGAGTCTTAAGGAAAAACGAATGGCCAGTCACGAAAGAAACGCTTTGCTTTTCCCTATAAAAATTCGCTGGTTCCTCTTGTAAGCCAATAGCAATGTACGGCACATATGTGAAAATCAGTGTGTGTACACCCCTAAACGTTGAAAATATTTTAAGTCGAAGGAACAGTTTTGGTCTCGTTCCGCATTTTTGTGAACAAAATAAAAACATCTCGGTTAAAAAGATGAAATATACGGACCACGTGCAAAGATGTTAATTGTTTTTTCGAATATTACGCGTGTGAAATATTAAATAGTGACATCTCATTTTCATCCATATCTACTTTTATTAAGTTGGAAAACTCTGTACAGACATCACACCAACCAACTCGCACGCAAAGTCAGAAGACTATATGAAGACTTGAAATTATATTAAGAACGATTGTGATCAAGAAACGGACAAGGAATATTCCACACGAGAGCAGGCAGCCTGACAATAGTGCAAATAATCGTGAAAGATGATCGCGGGAAAGCGCGATTGCGTGACGCTCGGTAAGTTGTGAGATGACAGTTATCAAGTATTAGACGAAAACACAGTATAAATTCTCAGTCTGCATTTTTTTACCCAGTCTGCAGTCTGTAGTCTGCATTTTGTACCAGGTCTGCAGTCTGCAATCTGCATTTTGTACTGACCGGACTGGTATTGCTGTATTTGTTCGAAATAAAAATAAGTCAGGTAAGCAGAGATTATTTTTCTAGAATTGTGATTTTATAACCCAATATCTCCTTATCAAGAAGCAAGAAACACAAGCCGAGTCATAATCATTTGAACAAGTCTGTCACAAAACATTTATCCACGGTGACATTTCTTACGTTTTTCGTTGAAGCATGTAGATATGTGGGGAAAACATTGCCCTTGGAATTCAACCTACAGTATCGCCGCCATCTTAACAATAACGCAAACAAATATTTGGATTCTGATAACGCCTTTTCTTACTCAAGTCAGCTCGCTGAAAAAAAAGCTTATTCTTTACCATGGTTTACAAACGTCTCGTGTTTACATATTTTCCTTTTTTTCGTCAGAGAAAAGGAGCCCATCCAATGTTCATCCGGCATAAGTTGTCATCGCTTGTGGCCTCCTGCAAAATGGAAAAAACATCCATCATCTTGATAACTTCAGAAAAGTAGGTGCAAGAGTATAGCAGGTCATTTAATGTTAACAACTGAGTTGAAAACGTAAATTGGCCACCGTAAAGAGTAAAAAAAAACTGACGTTTCGAGCGTTGGCCCTTCGTCCGAGCGAGAGTTGGCGAAAGAGGCTAAAGAGTCCGCCCAAAGGACATGACACAAGGTCTGGAAACCAGACCTCTGTATAAGGGTCCATTTTCCTAATCATAACACAAATAATTTTAGAACTTTCGCTTAAATGCTTTACACGAAATTTTTCTCCCACACTATGCTCATTTACAAGAGGGAAAGGCAGCTCTTATTCTTGGAAAAAAAAAAGAAGAAAAAAAACAACAACAAAATGGGAATGAAACAACAACCCAAAACCAACATACGAACACATACAATCAAGCAAACTCACCTCGATCAGGTAATGCACCTGTCCTTCTATTGAGAGAAGAATAATGATCTTACTGGTTTCTTCAAAGCCTTTGATCCACCTTTCCACATCTTTGAGAATCTTAAGACCTGAAAATAGCCAACCAACCAATCGGCTCGGTCTGACATTCTTCTTTCTCTTGCTCGGCCGCTAGAATTACTTTGCATTTGCTTTTGCTTTTGCGAAAATCAAACTCTCCTAATAGTTGTGAGTTAACTCTCAAGAATTATATGCCGGAAGTATTTGGATGGAATTCTTTCCTTGTTTAGGAAAACAAATAAATATAGCGAGTTTGGCGTCTCCGAAGCTAAATGGAATAGGCTCCTATTGATAGAAGGGATGGTTCTCGGCTCCATAAATTGACTACCTCGAATAACACATAATTCTATCTTTTTTACGAGTATTTACAAAGTGAAGCTGTCTATCCATTACACCAATCATGAAATTGCACATTCTTCACACGAGGATTGTGAATTAATTAAGATACTCGCCTCTTCATTTGTAACTTCTTCTCTTTCTTTATTCTTTGATGCCTCGGAAAGTAATTCCCTTCCCTTAGTCCTCTGCCACTCCACAAGCGGATCATATATAAAGGTTCTGAGGACACTATGAAAGGAAGCAAAGGTTAGAACGCCACTTCATTGGCGCATTTAAAGAGAAATTTGCAATTGAGAGTCAAAAGTAATCCTGCTTTATCTCACTACTTCCTAAAAGATTCAAAACTAAACCCAAACACGACTAACCACTCCTGTACTTTAAGTAGTTTGCTTGTTTGTACTCTAATATCTACTTGGCTCCTTGAGAAAATATCCTTACCTCTGATTGGCTGTAGCAATTTTTTTCGTTGATGAATAAGAAAAAAAGGAAAAAAACCAGCCACACCGTTTCACCAGAGTGTGCCGATTTGCATCAAACAACTGAATTATGGTGGGTAAACCTTCGAATGCAGTTGTTTGTTGCTTCAATTTACGATCAAATGGAAGAGGAAATTGTCAAATAGATTACGGCAGCTATACTCAAGAAAATATAGAGTGCAGCAAATATCAGCTCATATTTGTAACAGCGGAGGAGGTTTTGACGGCTGAAAAAAGTACTGCCTCACCGTTTCACTTATCGTCTCTACGTGGTTTTTATTTTAATTTTTTATCTATTTTTTTTTTGTCATAGGAAAGTACTTCCGGTCTTTAAACTAACTCATTTTGACTGGCTACCTACTCATTTCCGGAAATGCAGTGACACGCAACTAATCAGTGGGACATTCTAACAATAAACACGCTTAACAAAGACAAAAAGTTTTAACATCTAGTAAACAGTGGATAGCGGTGAAGGTGTATTGTGATTGGTTACTCAAACTCCAATTATACTCAGTTATTCCTTGTAGAAACGTATTTTGCGAGAGAGCTCTGTCATTATCCTGTTTGAGGGAAAACGAACCGGAATGTTTTATAATTACTACCGTACCGCGCACCGAAAAGAGTCGGTGTAAAAGAAAAGATCGATAGTAGTTGTAAAAAAGAATTAAAAAACTGGCGGGGTGTTCGCAAATTACCCCGACGATAACTTCTCAGTAATTTTTGTTAAGAACTTTGAGTTTCTGATCAATTGATCGGAAAGAGTTCACCGATACCGATCCTTAATCCTATCGTATTGATACAAGATCCCCCGTTTAAACTTTTGATGTTTGCTTTAAAACATTTAGTAACGACACCGTCTATTCACCAGTTAGTCGGAAAAACCCAAGTTAAATGAAAACGCCCACTCGCTTTACAAGATAACTTGATTTGGCGACGCATTTTAATAACATCCTTGTTTTGATTGGAACGTGATCTGCACGCTAATAATGGTTTGTAATCATTTCTTAGATGACAAGAAGAAGTTGACATGAAGTGTAATCAATCTCGAGCTCGCGCCTTCCGTTGTACCCTTATGATACTTTTTGCTTGACATCTCCTGAAGTAAAAAAGACATCAAAATGAAATTTCAGAAAATAATAGATCTTCATTTTCTTTGTTGGATGTAAAATTTCACGAGATTGAAATAAAATATGACCTTTTCCTTCCCTGATACCATAATATAAATGCATTTAATTATAGACAATAATTTACCATTATTTTGCTCTCATAGTTATAACTGGTTTGGTGGAAAACGGGAGTGCGGAGTGCGGAGTGTAGAAATGCAGGAGTGTGGAAAATGAAGAGTGTGGAAAATGAAGAGTGTGGAAAATGTAGAGTGTGGAAAATGAAGAGTGTGGAAAATGAAGAGTGTGGAAAATGTAGAGTGGGGAAAATGAAGAGTGTGGAAAATGAAGAGTGTGGAAAATGTAGAGTGTGGAAAATGTGGAGTGTGGAAAATGAAGAGTGTGGAAAATGAAGAGTGTGGAAAATGAAGAGTGTGGAAAATGAAGAGTGTGGAAAATGAAGAGTGTGGAAAATGAAGAGTGTGGAAAATGAAGAGTGTGGAAAATGTATAGTGTGGAAAATGAATAGTGTGGAAAATGTAGTGTGTGGAAAATGTAGAGTGTGGAGAATGAAGAGTGTGGAAAATGAAGAGTGTGGAAAATGAAGAGTGTGGAAAATGAAGAGTGTGGAAAATGAAGAGAGTGTGGAAAATGAAGAGTGTGGAAAATGTAGAATGTGGAAAATGTAGAGTGTAGAGAATGTAGAGTGTGGAAAATGAAGAGTGTGGAAAATGTAGAGAGTGGAAAATGAAGAGTGTGGAAAATGAAGGGTGTGGAAAATGAATAGTGTGGAAAATGAAGAGTGTGGAAAATGTAGAGTGTGGAAAATGTAGAGTGTGGAAAATAAAGAGTGTGGAAAATGAAGAGTGTGGAAAATGAAGAGTGTGGAAAATGTAGAGTGTGGAAAATGTAGAGTGTGGAAAATGAAGAGTGTGGAAAATGAAGAGTGTGGAAAATGAAGAGTGTGGAAAATGAAGAGTGTGGAAAATGAAGAGTGTGGAAAATGAAGAGTGTGGAAAATGTAGAGTGTGGAAAATGTAGAGTGTGGAAAATGAAGAGTGTGGAAAATGAAGAGTGTGGAAAATGAAGAGTGTGGAAAATGTAGAGCGTGGAAAATGTAGAGTGTGGAAAATGAAGAGTGTGGAAAATGTAGAGTGTGGAAAATGTAGAGTGTGGAAAATGAAGAGTGTGGAAAATGAAGAGTGTGGAAAATGTGGAGTGTGGAAAATGAAGAGTGTGGAAAATGTAGAGTGTGGAAAATGAAGAGTGTGGAAAATGTAGAGTTAGGAAAATGAAGAGTGTGGAAAATGAAGAGTGTGGAAAATGAAGAGTGTGGAAAATGAAGAGTGTGGAAAATGTAGAGTGTGGAAAATGAAGAGTGTGGAAAATGAAGAGTGTGGAAAATGAAGAGTGTGGAAAATGAAGAGTGTGGAAAATGAAGAGTGTGGAAAATGTAGAGTGTGGAAAATGAAGAGTGTGGAAAATGTGGAGTGTGGAAAATGAAGAGTGTGGAAAATGAAGAGTGTGGAAAAGGAAGAGTATGGAAAATGAAGAGTGTGGAAAATGAAGAGTGTGGAAAATGAAGAGTGTGGAAAATGAAGAGTGTGGAAAATGTAGAGTGTGGAAAATGTAGAGTGTGGAAAATGAAGAGTGTGGAAAATGTAGAGTGTGGAAAATGTAGAGTGTGGAAAATGTAGAGTGTGGAAAATGAAGAGTGTGGAAAATGAAGAGTGTGGAAAATGAATAGTGTGGAAAATGTAGAGTGTGGAAAATGAAGAGTGTGGAAAATGTAGAGTGTGGAAAATGTAGAGTGTGGAAAATGTAGAGTGTGGAAAATGAAGAGTGTGGAAAATGAAGAGTGTGGAAAATGAAGAGTGTGGACTAGCCCACCAGTGTTGCGCTTGTTAGCCACCAGCCACTTCAAATATACCTCAAGGGTTCCTCTTTTTAATGACGCAGCGACAGCATGAGCACACAAATAGGACGCGGAGTACCCTTGGCAGTCCTGACACTCTACTTTCCCGTTAGGGTACACGACGCTGATATGCGGCTTCGTGGGATTTGAATTTGAGGGAATGATGAGGGTGTCATACGCTGAGGTTGCCGGTAACTCTGTCACTTTTCCTTCCTTTAACACTGCCTCTCCTTTGTGCGCAATGAGCTTTAAAACGTCTGGGGTAATCCAGTCTATTCCAGTAGAAAGAATCCGCTGGAAAACAGCAGACTCGCCTACCACTAACTTTTTGTTCACAGAGGCTACGCTGTTAAGAAAAGCTTCTTCAGGACCAATGTGGTGAACGCGCGAGAGGGCTTCTTTTCCCTGGTCGTTTGTCATCCTGGCCCATTTGTCGCCTAAGTGGAGCAATGACCACTTTTTCTCCAGACTTTCAAGAAGGCCAGTAAATTCTTCTGCACTTCCTGCGTCTAACAGTCCACTCTCAAAAACGCTGCCTATCTTTCTTCCAAAAATATCATCCATTATACTCTGCTTACTCTCTCCTTTAATGTCCATAGACACAAGCTTTGTGTCTATATTTTTGCGAAGGCGGATTTCGCAAAGCAGACGAGTAGCTCTTTCGAAGGTTTCGTTAAAACCCCCCATTAACGCCTTTTCGTCATCTGTCCCGAAAGCCATTAAATTCTTCAATTCTGGTTAAAGAGACTTCAAGGTTCCACCAGAGAGCGAATACGTGTGTTGTGTCTTCTTTTCGTGTAGAAACACTGAGCCAATTATTGGTGGGCGTTTACCGTCTTCCCTGCGAAGAGTTACGAGATGCTGGTACGAGATCGGTGTGACATTATATGGACCAAAACCAAACGTTGGGTCCTCGGTTAAAGGCCGATACTCCACCGGATTACAGCAGAATCGCTTCAGATCATCCAGCTGTCTGTTCGTTCCCACGACGCAAAAAGGCTCAGCTCCAACTCTGACGTCACGAACAAATGCAGTCTTTGGGTCCCTTCCTTGGATCTTGCTCTCATTTAGTAACATATATCACGGGTCAGAGGTTCTTCCTGCGCCTGACTTGTTTTTAGGGTGACTTCCTTTTCTGACAGCTTTACGCCTTGCCATATCGTTTACTTGCTGTCGATTTCGCGGGACCTGAACCAATCCCACGCAGGATTGTAGACCACCAAGGCCATCTGTTATTGCGTGATGGACGGCTTCTCTAGCTCTCATTTCCCCTACGACAATTTTAAGCTGATCTCTTGTGCTTTCCCAGGTACGAACATAAGGCATCTTTTTTTTCTTGGAATTCCCATGAGGCATTTTCGGAATGGGATATTCCTGGCCACTCTTGAAGGAATACTGAACAAGACAGTATCTGTGCAGTTGTCCTCCAGGGACTACAACGAAAATTGATTGGTGAGACTACAGACATTTTCAATGCACACTGGTTTACAGTACTCTACTTTCTGAAATGTATCATTTTTTTATGTAGACATTTATAGACTCCTGCCAATATGAAAGTCTCCCTTAAACTGAAGTCCATACAAGTGATGGAGAGGTTACAGAGGAGAACTAAAAAAAGGTTATCATGCCTAAATCACTTTCCATGAACGGCAGAGACAGCCCCCTATGGTTATTTATATAAATTTTTTTTGTACATTATTTTTTTACAGTCAGATAACTTTCCATTACATCCAGAGCTTTTTATACCTCAAATATATGCTTTAGGGGCTTAGGTGAAACTCCACCTTGAAAACCCGGCGTTTAATCGAGAAATACGAAATATTTGATTTTAAATAGAGATCGTTTTAAAACGACATGTTGCGTAAGTTATAGTATAGATTTTTATTACTATTGTATCACAGACTAATATTACAGATTACCGACTACCGTCCAAAAAATATATATGTATTGTGTATTTCACTCACGGAAAAGGATATCGATCCTCTTTTTAAAGTTGTTGTCGTGTTTCAGCATGTAGTATTCCCTCTTTAATGTCGCCACATCTGGGTCGCTTGACTCCGCAGCAGTCACTTGAGCAGAATTGTCATCCATCCATTCTACGCTAAAATAGAATTTGCCGTTGCTGTTATTTCTCCAGTTTCCCACGTCGTCACATTTGATGTCTTGTGTTGATGGAAGAGCTTCAAGATCTACAAGGAAGGAAGCATGGTGATAAACCTCGAGAGGCTGGTGCTCGTTGGAAATTTTCGGAAAAAACCCTAAAAGGTACCAGAATCACGCCAGATGGGCGTGGCTTCCAAACATTTTTACCCCTAAGAGGTACCAATTTAAAACAACACAACAACCGACACTTTGACCATTTTTTTCCATCCAATGCCTTCTCCTCTCCAAAATTTTTGTAATCATTGTCATTACTCCAGTGCCTGCTTCGCAGGCTATACCTTAAGAGGTACCACGATTATTCTAATGGTGGTCATTTTAGATTTAGCACCCTAAAAGGTATCAATTTCCAAATTTTGAACCCTAAAAAGTACGACGAGGACTCCCTTCATTTTTATATGGGAGCCCCCCTCCCCCGGGCGTAACGCGGCTAAGGATAAGAATCAAATAACTGAAACACAAGAAACGCCGTATGCAAATCGCGCGCTTCGCCCCTGCGTACTGCTATTACAAATACCTGTGTCTCCTCCACCGTTGCGATCGACGATTTGATTAGCCTTCTCTTCCAAGCTAGTGCCCTCTGAAAGTACTGATGGTACTTTTTCCAAACTTTACGGTTTAGTTCCATTAGGACATCTTCAGAACTTGGGCGAAGAAAAGCGTCGAAAGCTGTGCATTTCTGATACAGTTTGTCAAGCTGGCCCCATTCTTTTAATTGTCGCTGTTTATATTTTTTGGACGATTGAGGTTTGGATTTGTTAGCTATCATCTCTTTAAGCAGCTTTTCAATTTGGAAGCCAGGTCTGGAGCTTTTTCAGAGCTTAAATTTAGTTCCACTTCATAGGGAAACTCGACGTCAGGATTGTTAATACTTAAAAACGTCATCCCCAGTGCCCAGATATCTATCGCCTTTAAGTCGTCCATTGCTGCGTAATTCAATTTCCCTTCGAGTATAATCTCTGGAGCCATGAAGAGCTTTGTACCACGCTCAATGTTCATTGTCTTCGCATAAATGATGGAGGCTGTTTGGAGTAAAGTTGACCTACTTTCACCGAAGTCAGTTAGTTTGCAAACCGCCGGACAGTCGGCAAAGACACTTGGCAGTTGATCCGCACTGATATCTTTTTTAGAGTAGTGCCGATTGCTGACCAACACGTTGCTTGGTTTTAGGTCACGATGCACGATATCATTTGAATGAAGAAAACAGAGACCTTCCGCGACGTCCTTTGCAGCCTTCGGAAAAACAGGCAAGAAATGCTCAAAGGCTTCAGTTTCGCCCTCGATGTGGTCAAGGGTGTTTAAAAACTCTAACAAATTGGATATTTGTTGGTTGAGGCCGAAGGGACTCACATGTGAATATGCAAATTAAATTGAATCTACCCATGGCTTATTATTAACTGTAATGGAAGAACGCATTTCGCAAGATTTGCACCAGCTAGGTGTTGGCGGTAACACCTTTTCGAACTTGATCAAAAATACTTTCCAGGAGCTTTCTGTCAGTTTATGATATTCACGGCTAACTAGCCAAGGAAAACAACAACATTAGCGCGAGGTTAATATTCTGCTTACAGATGACAACAGCTTAATAAAGAATTGACTAGCCAAGTGAGACAGAATTTTCTATGCATGTATGTATATATAGTCTTTTTCTTTTATATATTTTCTACACTTCGCATTTTCCACACTCCTCATTTTCCACACTCCGCATTTTCCACACTCTTCATTTTCCACACTCCACATTTTCCACACTCTTCATTTTCCACACTCCACATTTTCCACACTCTTCATTTTCCACACTCTTCATTTTCCACACTCTTCATTTTCCACACTCTTCATTTTCCACACTCTTCATTTTCCACACTCTTCATTTTCCACACTCTTCATTTTCCACACTCTTCATTTTCCACACTCTTCATTTTCCACACTCTTCATTTTCCACACTCCTCATTTTCCACACTTTTCATTTTCCACACTCCGCATTTTCTTCACTCCGCACTCCACGTTTTCCACTTAACTGTTATAACTTGTCTAAATTCAATGGTGCTAGATGACTGTTTAATGCGGAAAGAGAAATAGAATAAAGCATCATGTATCATGTGTCGAGAAAAAATTATACTGGATGTGTTTTTACGCTTTTTACTCATCATTTTGAGGAATGACGCTCCAGTTGGCTTTTAAAGAAATTTTAATACAAGTTATACAGTCAAAAAATTTGTTAAAAAAAGATACATGAACACCTGTTACGTTTTTTAATAAACGGACATTTCATTTATTGTAACACGAAGGGTTCTACGTGGCATAGTATTTGTTCAAACTCATTGCCTACTCCAACTACATAAACACCTTCAAAAAATTACCATGATATTGATAGAAATTTCCGTTAAGATCCCTGAATCAAACTTGATGTTCGTTATATAAAAAAGAGCCCTTCGTGAATAGTAGAACCGCCATTTTGCTAAAGCGGGTTACCATGACGTCATTTTTATCCGCACGCTCGAAGAGATCAGTGGAACTTTCACCGCGCGTAGTAAAGATATCATGTTTTCGAAACAGAAATTCTGTTATTTCATTGATATCTATATCATAAAACTTTGGACAAGAGGGCGATGAAAACAGCTGAGTTCTTTCCGACAGTTTTCAAAGATGAAGTACCTCTACGCCTCGAATAATCTCAGTTTCACGGGCATCATAATTAAAACTAGTGGAGTGGAAATTGTTGATAAGCAATCGAATTCTTTTCATGTGTGGAGACTAGAAAATAAAATGTCTCTTATTTTTAATAAATAAATTCATTCAATCACACAGATGTATCCGGTTATCTCGACAGGAGAGAGAACTCTAATAGAGCGTCCAGTAATCGTAACTTTGGTTCGTCTTTAAAACCCATAATCTAATTATTAATTTCAAATTTCCAGACGCTGAGGCACTCGAGATCTCTCTCTCCCTCAGCCAAAACGTGACTAACTACATTTTTGATAGATCAACCGACAAAATAGAAGAAATGGTTTATATCATTTTCTTTTTAATAAAAATAACTAAAAATATCACACTGCATCGAATGACACATGTGTGAAGCACATTTTCTCTGAAAGGATAAATACGCTAAGAAATATTTTCTCTTCTTGCCGAGAAATGTTGACGGTTTTACGGGTTAGGTAATTTGTAGATTGATGACTAAGGAGGGGTCTCAAGGAAACTAAAACGAACCTTACGAGAGTGTTAAAGTGTGTGACTCCGATTGTGTTAACAAAAAATACATGAGCAGGTACTGCTCGTAATTTGGTGCAAAGACATGAAGCTAAAACGACGCTGAATTCATGAGGTATACAATTAAAATGTGCTGTCGACGACGGAAAAGAGATCACGAAATTATCACGACCACCATGGATGAAAAAAAGGTTCTCCAAAAACTGATCGATTGAGGAAAAAACCCATGAGCTTTCCTCTGCAAGGAGATAAGTTACTGCTATTCTGTGTTGCGAGCTGCTTTCATCTATTTCTTTTAGAATATCCTGTCATCCTCGAAAAAGAACGAGGAAAATCGAGAAAGGGAAAAAAACATCAGATACGCAAACGGAAGAAAACCTATCAAATCATTGAAATACGGCAGTCCTCTAGACTACGAGCTGTCTCTCCTTTTCGGTTCAGTCTGTCGCGCGAGTCCAAAAAATTTTAATAAATCCCTCCGATTAAACTGACCGTTGCATTAAAGCACCATGTCACGAGCCCGTCTCTTCGCAGGAGAAACCTTACCAGGGAATCTCAACTGATCAAGAAGTAATGTGGGTGTATGCCCTCATATATTCTGCAACTTGCATATTTCCTGGTGATATTCGTTATTTGTTCAACAAATAACGAATATCTCTAGGAAATATGTAGTGCATTTACACCAAGTGCGTGAGAGCTGAGATACTTTCCGAAAATCAAATACTTTAAAGAAAAGAGTATTAAAGGCAGAGAAAAATTTGAATGAGACTGCAATCGATACAAGAGCATGCCTTTACGCTCCAAGAAATAACTTCTTAGTTCTAGTAAAAAGAATTCACAAGGTTCACTGCACCGGAAAAGTCAGCGGATCAATAATGTAAATGAACTTTACTTAAAATAATAATTCAGTAGTATTTCTCTCTCTTTGCTATAACTCTTAAACTCAACGGTGTAGAATGAATTTCTAAGGCAAAATTAGAACTAGAGCAGTGCATCATGGATCATGCCGGAGTCAAGCGTAAATCATCCTGGAAGTGTTATTACACTGTTTATTTATCAATTTAACGAAGATTATATCTCATTAAGAGATAATAACACCTGAGTGGCCTTATGAAGAAATTTTGAGCCTAGTAAGAAATTTCCAGACGCCAAAGATCTCTCTCCCTCTCTGAGCTAAATTTATCACAATAGGATGAATGTTTAATGCAAATTTGGAAATAGATCTACGCACTTAGAAGAGAGTTAAAGCAAAATATCTTGGATGTGTCACGACAAAATTCGTTCATCACCTTCATGAAAATTATCTCTCATTGAGAAATGATAACCATATATGCCTCTTCGCTCCGGAAAAAAAAAGCTTTATGATTTAAGTAAAGGAAAACATACGGTTTTCTTAAACGGATCAGTTAATGTAAATACAATTAACTGTAGATAATAATTTGGATCATTTCTTTCTCCTAAAACTCATTAAAATTGAATGGTGTAGGAGACTGTTTGATGCAAAATTAAAAATTGAAGAGCGTATTATATAACATGCGTCTGGCGCAAATTATTCCGAAAGCGTTCTTCATATTCTTTGTTCATTGAAAGATAACGTTCGAGTCGATTTATTAAAATATTGTGAGCCAAGCAAGAAATTTGTTTAAAACCTAATGAAGCGATAAAACTTTGCAGAAAAACACACAAACAGCTGTCACGTTGTTTGATGAACAGACGTATATCGTGACATGAAGGGCTCTACGTGCACGGTATTATTTCGAAATGCATCGTCTACCTCGATAACATGACTGCCTTGAGTAAAATTAATATGACGTGTAAATGACTTTTCAGCTGTTGTTATTTTGTGTCGTTGCAGAAGATCGAGTTCCTCTCCTTTGAAACAGCACATTCTTTCCCGATCAAACGTTTCATCCCGTAAACCATTTAGTTACAAGTTAACTTTGTTTGAGGCATCGGCAGTGAACGAAATTTGCAAGAAGTTTCCAAAGCAGAAGGCAACCGTCCTAATCATAACAGGAAACTTGCTTACTTTTAAAATAACGTCTATGAAAAAATTACGCACTTCTGATCGGCTGAAAACGAGTGTATTCCGATGTAACACGAGTGCAAATTACTAATAGTGCCTTCTTTTACTATTTGAGTACGTGCTGAGTAATCCCACCAGCTACCTAACTCTTTAACTCCCAAGATCTCATTAGTAATTCTCCTCACTGTCAGCCATACAATTCCTATGATGTAAATTTAGAGAGTTTGGTATTGGATCAACTAATAATCCCCTAATCGATATTTTACTTTATTCTCATCACTTCTATGCTTGATATTGTATTGATATTGTAAGGAGAGATTCTCTCTTAGTCACTCATGGGAGGTAAAGGGGAAAGGGAATTGGAACAATATTTGACAACTTCAACTGAAAGCTATTATTAGCGCTAGTTTGGCTGAGCGGAGTCGTGTTTCAGAGCTAGGTTCTTTGACAGTACGTTGATCAAAAATATGTTTGAGCGACAGAATGGCAAATGACACGAAAAAGAGATGTAATGTCCATAGTGAAAAGAAGTTTGTCTTGGCTAAGGAAATTAACGACACGAACAATTTCAAGTACGTGTTGGTTGCCTTTAATGTATGATGGTAAAGTTTTGACGATAGAAGTCATAAATGTATAAATAAATGTACTTAACTCTAGATTTTAATTTCTTAGTATTTCTCGCTCTAATTGTTGTGACTCGTTTAATTTCAAAGATGTACGATGACTGTTTGATGCAAAATTTAACAGTGCATCTGGTAGCATATGTCTAGAGCTAATTATCCTGAATTGTAATTCCTTTCGTCTATCACTAATGAAGATCATCTCTGCTTGAGTAAAGATAACTTCCTAGTCTGCTAGTGCAGAGATTATGAACCACACAAGGAATTTGTTAAAACCATAACAAGCGTAAAACTGTGCAATTCTTGCCATTTCAACAGGAAAATACATGAACAGCTGCTACATTTTTTGATAGACAGCCATTTTATTGACGGTATTGGTTGAACCTGAAATGTCTTGTCTACCTGGACTACGTGACGCCTTGAATATAATCACCGCGTAATACAAATAACTTTTCAGCTGCTGTTGCTTGGTGTTGTTTCAAAAGGTTGAGTTCCTCTCCTCTGAAACAACGCATTTTATTCCGGAAAAAAGAACTGTTTACCGTAGTTCATTTAGTCATAAGTTTATAATGATTGACTTGAACAAAACCTTGGAAAATGCATCTGCGTCCACAAGAAGTTCTATTTCCAAGGCAGAAGGGATCGCAGTATGCAGTGCTCTCATTTTATCTTCGGTCCTCATCATTGCAGGAAACTTGCTCACTCTGCTTCTCTTTGCAGTTACCAAACCACTTCGTAGGAAAAGTTTATTTTTAGTCATGAACATGGCGTTTGCTGATTTGATGTTAGGAGCCATCCCTCTGCCCTTTTATATCTTCTTTGTTGGAGGTAACTATCAGCTTTGGACAGCAAAATATGACTCTGAACACATGGCCTACCGAATATTTTATTCAAGTTTCGATAACATACTTATGTATGGCTCATATATATCTGCAGCCTCTATTTCTTGCGAGAGACTTTATGCCGTATTTTGGCCGTTTAAACACCGTTCATCATCCACCAGAACATACCGCGGCATCATTTTCTTAATTTGGGCATCCGCTGTCTTGGTGTCTACATTAACAACTTTGTCATATGTTTTGAGTTCATTTGAATCTACTTTCTTGGTTTTCATCCCCGTTTCGTCGGGTCTAACACTCATCATATGTTTCTGTAACATCGCGATCTGGAGAAATTTTCAACGCGAGAGTGTTGCCTCACAGCATCGAAATGGAGCTTCGCGAAACAGACGCTTAACAAAGACCCTACTTTTGGTGTCCATGCTGGATTTAGTATGCTGGCTTCCCTTAATTATCATGAACCTATTAGTCTATATATATGGAACTGAGACATCAATAGTATGGGTTTATATCATGGTGAACACTCTTAATTATTCTAACTCTTTTGTCAATCCGATCGTGTATGTATTTAGAATTCCTGAGTTTCAGCAAGCGCTGCGTTCTTGCTGTACGAAGGGGAGACCAGCCATTGAGATGGTTAAAATCGAGAAAAGAAATCGCCCAACGTCAGAAATAGAACTAAGAAATTTTACGAACCAATCCCACTCGCCTGCTAGTTGAGGTTAAACGAGAAGATATGGAAACTAGGTTTTATTCAGTTGAGATAAAAGGACCGCTGGCGTTGTTACTGAGTAGTGACATTCATAGGAGGCAGGAGCAATAAATGTGCAGTATTGTAAGAAAATAGGATAGCGTTCTTAGATTTTCGATTTTATGCTTCACAGAGCCCTGTTGTTGTATAGGGTTGCTTTTTGCAGTAACCAGTTAAGTATGAATTTCATCCAATAATAAAAATATGCTGTTTTATTTATTCTATCTGAGATAAAATAACCCGTCATGTTATAAAAAAAAATTAACTCTCAATAAATATGATAATTCTAGCTCTTAAGTTCTTGCTTAAATTCACACACCTATACTTCTTGGTTTGTCAGAACATGTCAATAGCCATCTTACCGACCGCGCCCTCAAGAGTTTGAAATGAAAATACATGTTATTTGCCATTTATTATAAGGATAACGATCGGGTATTTAGATAAAGTACAATTTAAAACATATTTAAAGAACACCGAATGCATGAGACACCTGCACAGTAACTCAGTCCGTAGACATCGTTATCTGCACGTGCGAGGAAGTAAGTGGAACGTTCACTGCACGTGGTAAAGATATCATGTTTTCGATACAGAAACTCTGATATTTCATCGCTATCTATGTAATAAAACTTTGTACTTTGGGCGGTGAAAACAGCTAAGTTATTTCTGACAGTTTCCAATAAGACATAGGTTTGAAGATTAAGTACCTCTACGCCTCGAATGATATCCATGTCACGGGTAACACATTTAAAACTAGTGGAGTGGAAATTGTTGATAAGCAATCGAATTCTTTTCATGTGTGAAGACTAGGAAATAAAATGTCTCTTACTTATGTAAATAAATTCATCAGTTTAAGCACACAGATGTGTGTGATGACATAAAACCCACAATCTTATTATTAGTTTCATATTATCAGACGCTGAGGCACTCGAGATCTCTCTCTCCCTCGACCAAAATGTGACTAAGTACATTTTTGAGAGATTAACCGACAAAATAGAAGAGATGGTTTATATATATATATTTTTTAATAAAAATAACTAAAAATAGCTCACTGCATCGCATTACACATATGTGAAGCACATTTTCTCTGAAAGGATATACACGCTTTTTTTTTTTTTCATAAAACATTAAGGAATATTTTCTCTTCTTGCCGAGAAATGGTGACGGTTTTTTCGGGTTAGGTAATTTGTGGATTGATAACTAATGAGGGGTCTTAAGGAAAAACGAACCTGACGAGAGTGTTAAAGTGTGTGGCTCCGAGTGTGTTAACAAAAAATACATGAGCAGCTGTTCGTAACTTGATGAAAAGACATGACACCGAAAGGAAGCTGAATTCATGAGATGTTCAATTAAAATGTGCTGTCGATAGCGGAAAGGAGATCACGAAACTATCACGACCACTATAGATAGAAAAAAAGTTATCTTTAAATAGATCGTTTCTATACTGACTTAATTTACTATGTTGGCTTCCTTTGATCACCAGTATCATGGAAGTTTCATGACATGGTGACCATTTTAAATTATTCTAACTCTTTTCTCAATCCAGTTGTATTTACAATCAGAATCCCTGAGTTTCAGCAAGCGCTTCGCTCTTGCTTTACGAAGAGGAGAGAAGCCATTGAGCCGGAACAAATAGAAAGAAGAAATCGAACGTTTGCACTTAGAACGCCATCGATAACGCTTAGAATATTATGAATCGATCCCACTCGCCTGTAAGAAGAATTTGAAAGGGGAAGATTTCAGTCAACTGACACTAGAGGAGCCCGGGCATTGATACTAATTAGTGAGATACATTAGAAGTAGAAGTCATATCGATGGTGTTTTGTCCGAAAATACGATAATTTCTTACCTGTTTGTTAAGATTTAGTGCAAATTTTACCCAGGGATTGAAATATGCTGTTTCATTTATCCTCTCTGAGTATAATTTCTTACCATGCTACAAACGAATAACAATCTTTAGTATTGTAATTTTAGCCCTAATGTTATAGCTCAAAGAACACCCCTTTAGAACTTCCTAATCGCCTGCGAGTGGAAATGGCGCCTTCACAACTCTTAAGAAGAATGTTCAGAGGTCACTGCTCCGAAAGCAAAAATTTTTCCTCCGAACTGTTAGCTAATCTAAGCCAAAACAATGTTTGCAGAATAATAATGAAAATAAAACCCTTCTTGAAAAACAAAACTACCATTTTGAGGAGCTGGTTGCCATGACGACAGTTGTCCTCAGAAGATATCCTATTTTCAAAACAAGATGAATTCTGGTGTTTCTTTAGAGAATAATACATGGGCGCGCGTATATATGGATAAATCACGAGTGAGCGCAGCAAACTTGTAAGATTTCGAGTTGAACAAGACAAGAGAAATTCCCTATCTACAAGCAACAATGTCGTTTTTATTTATTATAGAAACACCATGGCCCTTTGCTGACAAGAGAAGTCAACTATAAATTTATTGATAAATTAAAAAGAAAAAAAATAGCATCCATGTCCCCAGATTATGGCGGCTAGAACATTGAAAAATCGTATTGCTCACAGGCAGTGACGTTCAAACTCTCCCAGAAGGGGAAGAAAACCATATATACGAAAAAGGAAAACCTACAGTCACATATTCAGTGGCTTTGGTAATGGCGTTTCTCGCGGCTGACAACGAAAATCGACAACTAGAAGATCTGCCGCAGACCGACTTTTGCCGTTTACCTGAAAGACTCCTTCTGTCGGAAAGAACAAAGTCAATAAATGAGTTTTATAAATTGAAAATTACGCTCATTGTTGTTTTGTAATCACGATTCAACGCATGTTTCCATCTTGAGCCTTAGCGCCAACGCACTGTACGATTGTCCATTCTTTTATTGTCATTCATTAATGAAGGCAGCTTTTCTTGTCACTAAAGAGCTATTGTGTTCAAATGATAAATAAAATAATACATGGTTGCTTCTAGACATGGAATTCTTCTTCTCGTGTTCTTCGCGTTAACTTTGCTTTTCAATGCTGAGTTCTTAAGAAACTGGCGAACGAGCAAATAATAATAAAGCCACGGGTTTATTATCTTTTCATTCATCAATTCCTGCTCCTAACAATACCCGCCACATATAGCTCTTATAGAGCTATACTTTGACGATAATAAAAGTGACAGGTCAGTAGCGCGGCAGTTGAAAATATCGATAGTATCATACACCCCCTATCCTATCTGGGCAAAATATCGTCTCATTTTGCGAAAAAATAAACTCTTCATAAAAATGATAGTTCCAGCTCTTAAGTTATTGCTTAAATTAACACACCTATACTTTTAAGATTGTCAGAACATGTCAATGGCCATCTTACGGACCGTGCCCTCGAGAGTGTGAAATAAAAAATAAGATAAAATAAAGAGCGTACAGCTATAACTGCCGTAACTGAAGTTTAAGAATGTTATTTTGCTATTTATTTTAGGGAGAACGATCGCCTGTTTAGATCAAATACAATTTAAAACATATTTCAAGAACACCGAATGCACAAGACACCTGCACCTGCACAGGCGGTAACTCAGCCCGTGGACAAGACACTTCAATTTTGACATAAAAATATATAACGAAATAGTTTTTTCCTCCGAACTTAGGGCTGAGTCAGGCTTGATGTTCGTAATATAAAAATAGCCCTTCGTGAAAAGTTATCAAGAGGTCATTTTTAAGTGCACGTGCGAAGAGAAATTGTACAAAACTTTGTACAAGTGGGCGATGACAGCTGAGTTCTTTCCGACAGTTTCCAATGAGACATAGGTTTGAAGATTAAGTACCTCTCCGCCTTGAATGATCTCAATTTCACGTGCAACAAAATTGAAACTAGTGGACTGGAAATTGTTAATAGCAATCGAATTCTTTTCATTTGTGGAGACTAGGAAATAAAATGTTTTATTTTAATATACAAATTCATTCAAGCACACAGATGTATCCGGTTACCTCGACAGGAAAGAGAACTCTAATAGAACGTCCAGTAATCGTAACTTTAGTTCGTCTATTATGAACCCATAATCTGATTATTAATTTCTTATTTTCAGACGCTGAGGTACTCAAGATCTCTCTCTCCATCGGCTAAAATGTGACTAAATACATTTTTGACGGATCAACCGAGAAAAGAGGAAATGGTTTATATCATAAAATAATAACTAAAAATAGCATACTGCATAGAATTACAGATCCGTGAAGCACATTTTCTCTGAAAGGATAAAAACGGTTTTTTTTTCCATAAAACATTAAGGAACATTTTCTCTTCTTGTCAAGAAATGGTGACGGTTTTACGGGTTGGGTAATATAGAGACTGATCACTAACGAAGAGTCTTAAGGAAAAACGAAATTGTGTTAACAAAAAATACGTGAACAGCTGTTACAATTTGATGAAAAGACATGATGCTAAAAGGACACTGAATTCATGAGGTATTCAATTAAAATGTGCTGTCGATGACGGCAAAGAGATCACGAAATTATCACGACCACCAAAAATTGATCGATTGAGGAAATACCCTATGACTGACCCTCTGCGAGAAGATGTTACTGCAATTCCGTGTCGCGAGCTGCTTTCCTCTATTTCTTTTAGAATATCGTGTCATCCTCGGAAAACAACAAGGGAAATCGAGAAAGGGAAAAAACAATCAGATACACAAACGGAAGAAGATCCATCAAATCTTTGACATAAGCAGTCCTCTAGAGTACGAGCTGTCTCTCCTTTTCGGTCCAGTCTATTGCGCGAGTCCAAAAAAGTGAAAAATAAATAAATAAACAAACAAACATAAACGCGTGTCGCGGAATGACAAAATTCGTAATTCTTTTCGACAACGTCGGCAATGGAATATAAATCAACGGGCTCTTTGATCCTGCTCATTCATGTTATGGCTAAAGTTTGTATTGATTTCTTGGACTTGTTGAATATAGGTACAGTTGAATTCGGTTTATGTGAAATTTCACATAAAGACTTATGGAATAAATTTTTTCTTTTTATTTTTGGGCAGTTGTGTGATAAGAAAACCTTTGCATTCGTCGTGATGGGAATTGGAAAAAAAAACTTATGTGGGCTGGAGGTGGGATGGGCAGAGATCATTAGGCAGACAGTGTCCTTTTTGTTGGTGTGTGTGTGTGTGTTTGTGGGGTGGAGGGTGGGCTGGGTTTGGCATAATCAGGCATCAAATGTTGCTCTTTTACGATCATTTCTACTATTGTGAAATATTCCTTGCCCGTTTCTTGATATCTTTTGTTTTTAACAAAGCGGCCATTGCATTTGGTTATTAACAAAGCGGTCACAATCGTTCCTAATAGAATTTTAAGCCTTCATATCGTCTGATTTTCACTTACTAGTATTTGCGTAGTCACCAAACAGATGAGGGATAAAACCATCAGAAAAGTAAACAAATGGCCAGTCACGAAAACAACGCTTCGCTTATCCCTATAAAAATTCGCTGGTTCCTCTTGTAAGCCAATAACAATATAAGACACATATGTGAAAATCAGTGTTTGTACACCCCTAAACGTTGAAAATATTTCAAGTCAAAGGAACAGTCTTGGTCTTGATCCGCATTTTGTCAACAAAATGAACACATATCGATTAAAAAGAGGAAATATACGGACCACGTGCAAAGCTGTTAATTCTTTCTCGCATATTACGCGTGTTAAATATTCAATAGTGACATCTCATTTACATCCATATCTACTCTTATTAAGTTGGTAAATTCTGTACAGACATCACACCAACCAACTCGCGCGAAAAGTGAGAAGACTATATAAAGGCTTGAAATTATATTAAGAACGTGTAATAGTGTAGTTTGATCGTCCGGGTGAGTGTAGTCCTGAGAAGGACTGTTGTCAGTAATGGTGACTGACGTTACGACAACGTGAGCGGAAGTCATCATCAGAGTCAAATAGGTTGTTGTCAGTCGAATGTACTTAGTACGGTTTGTGTAAACTGATTGGTCAGTTTTGCCGTGATGTTATTGGCTGTAAGACTCAAGTGGCGTAGGTCAGTCGTGATTGGTCGGTTTGGATCCGTTAGTGAAGTTAGGTCGTTCTGTTCGGTTCGTTTGTAATGTTAATGTCGTGAACGAGTCGTTTGTATGGTGCCGGTAGTGGTTGACACCTGCTGAGGGGAGTCTGTTCCAAGTTAGTAAACCAGCTTTCCAGGGTCAGTCGTTGAAAGTAGTCGGTGCTGCAGGTTAGGCATTGCGCAGAGTCCCAGTCAATAGTGTGGTTCGTAAGTCGGTGATGTTCAGCAATGTGATTGTTAACATCGCCTTTCCTCGTCGCTCGTTTGTGTTCAGTCAGCCTAGTTGTGAGGTTTCTGCCGCTCTCACCGATATACTGCTCCTTGTCTGTTCCTCGGTTCGGCTCTGTCTTTGATGTTAGTCAGTAACTGACGTAGTGTGGTAATAGGTTTGTGAGCGACGCAGATATTGAATGGTTGTAGGATGCGTGGGATGTTCTCAGATATGCCCTTTATGTATGGTATAGTGGCTGTGGTCGTAGGAGTTGCGTTGTCGTTATCTTCGGTATTAGTAGTAGGTCTGTGAGCGTTACGTTGGATGAAGTCTTCGTTGTAGTTGTTCTTTGAAATAGTATATAATATCTTAGAGTATAATTTCTTACCATGCTACAAACGAATCACAATTTTTAGTATGATGTAATTGTAGCCCTAATGTTATTGCACAAATGACATCCCTTTGGACTTTCCTAATCGCCTGCAAGTGGAAAGGGCGCCTTCAAAACTCCTAAAGATCCTTTTTCAAAGAAATTAAATCGATTTAAGAGGAATGTTCTGAGGTCACTGCTCCAAAAGCAAAACTTTTTCCTCCAACTGTAAGCTGATCTAAGCCAAAACAGTGTTTGCAAAAAAATGATGAAAATGAAACCCCTCTTGGAAAAAAAAAAACTACCATTTTGATCAGTGAGCCGGTTGCCATGACGATAGTTGTCTTCATGTGTGAAAAGAAAAATATTATGGTTATTCGCGCGGTGAAGATATCCTGCTCTCGAAACAATATAAATATATGTTATTCGCCAGCCGGGAGGTCCGTATTGGGAAAAAACTGTGCCCGAGAGCAAGAGTAAGCCTCGGGCGGTACTCAAGACAAAGGGCACAGTTTTTCCAAACAGGAACCGACTTTGGCTGATGAATAACATTTCTATTTTTCCCCTAAACTTAACGGAATTATTTCCGAAAGAAACGAATGATTTAAGGCTATAATTACGGCAAGATCTTCCATAAACAAAACAGTTTCTGAGTAAGTAAATGGTAAGGCTGAATGTTTGAATTTAGTTTTGTCAAATAAAAGAGAAATCGATTTTTTCGTCCTCTGAAGGTGGGAAGTGACCTTATAATAGATCAGAGGTAATGCAAATTAAAGAGAGAGGCTTCACCGAAACAGTTTCATTTTCGTAGTAATAAGGGTGATTTAAAAGGCTTTGAAACAAATTGGGGACGAAATTAAAATCGACAACTGGAAGATTTGCCGCAGGCCGACTTTGGCCGTTTTCCTGAAAGACTTCTTCTTCCGGTAAGGGCAAAGTCAATAAATGAGAGTTTTATTAATTGAAAATTACGCCCATTGTCGTTTTTGTAATCATGATTCAACGCATTTTCCATCTTGAGCCTTTGCGCCAATGCAGTGTGTGATTGTCGATTCTTTTAATTTCATTCATTAATGAAGACGGCTTTTCTTATTACTAAAGGGCTATTGTGTTTGTATGATAAATAAAATCATACATGGTTGCTTCTAGACATGGTGTTCCTCTTCTCTTGTTCAACTCGACATCCTACTCGTTCGCTGAGCTCACTCGTGAGCTATCGAGTTAAACACTCGAAGAGAAATTCCATATCTATGCGCATTCTCTGTATAGATATATATATATATATATATATATATTTTTTTTTTTTTGTTGTTTCTCATCCAGAAGGCGATGAACAACGCATGTGTATTTCACCTTGAACGAAAAATACCTTTTTTTGTTATCATTTGAGAGTCGCTGTTCATGTTAACTTTGATTCTTAATAAAGAATTTTAAATAAACTGGCAAGCGATCAAATTATAATAAAGCCGCAGGTTTATTATCTTTTCACTCATCAATTCGTGTTCCTCACAATGCCTGCCACATACAGCTCTTATAGAGCTATACTTTGTTGAGAGTAAAAGTGACAGATCAATGGCGCGGCAGTTAAAAATATCGATTTCAACAGTATCATACACGCCCAGCAAGAATTGGAAAACGCGACATCTGCACGTTGCTTTCTAAAGCCCAGCTTCTTTTGCTATTTGAGTACGTACTGAGTAATCCCACCAACTACCTAACTCTTTAACTCCCAAGATCTCATCAGTAATTCTCCTCACTGTCTGCCATACAATTCTTATGATGTCAGTTTGGAGAATTTGGTATTGGATCAACTAAATATCCCCTAATTGATATTTTACTTTATTCTCATCACTTCTATGCTTGATATTGTATTTATATTGTAAGGAGAAATTCTCTCTTAGTCACTCATGAAAGGTAAAGGGTTAAAGGAATTGGAACAATATTGACAACTTCAGCTGGAAGCTATTATTAGCACTAGTTTGGCTAAGCGGAGTAGTGTTTCAGAGCTAGGTTCTTTGACAGTGCGTTGATCAAAAAAATGTTTGAGCCACAGAATGGCGAATGACAGTAAAAAGAAATGTAATATCCACAGTGAAAAGAAGTTTGTCTTGGCCAAGGAAATTAAAGTCACGAACAATTTCAAGTGCGTGTTGGCTGTCTTAAATGTATGATGGTAAAGTTTTGACGATAGAAGTCATAAATGTACTTAACTCTACATTACAATTTCTTAGTATTCCTTTCTCTAATTATTACGACTCGTTTAATTTCAATGGTGTACGATGGCTGTTTGATGCAAAATTAAACCTTGCTAAGGGCTAATTATCCTAAAGTGTTATTACACCTTTCGTCTATCACTAATGAAGATCATCTCTCGTTGAGAATGGATAACTTCCTAGTCTGTTATTGTAGAGATTTTGAGTCACACAAGAAATTTGTTAAAACCTTAACAAGCGTAAAACCGTGCAATTCTTGCCATTTCAACAAGAAAATACATGAACATTTGTTGCGTTCTTTGATAAACAGTCATTTTATTGACGGTTTTAGTTGAACCTTAAATGGCTTGTCTACCTGGACCACGTGACTTCTTGAATATAATTACCACGAAATACAAATACTTGTCAGCCGTTGTTGCTTGATGTTGTTGCAAAAGGTTGAGTTCCTATCCTCTGAAACAACGCATTTTATTCCAAAAAAAAAATGTTTACCGTAGTTCATTTAGTAATAAGTTTATAATGATTGACTCGTCGGCAGGGAACAAAACCTCGGAGAATGTGTCTGCATCCACAAGGATGTTTTCCTTTCAAGGCAGAAGGGATCGCACTATGCAGCACTTTCATTTTATCTTCGGTCCCAATCATTGCAGGAAACTTGCTCACTCTGGTTCTCTTTGCAGTTACCAAACCACTTCGTAGGAAAAGTTCATTTTTAGTTCTGAATATGCATATGACGTTTGCTGATTTGATGTTAGGAGCCTTCACTCTGCCCTTTTTTATTTTCTTTGTTGGAGGTTACTATCAGCTTTGAACAGTAAAATATGACTCTGAACACATGGCCTACCATATATTTTATACAATTTTCGATAGCATGTTTTTGTTTGGACATTCTCTGTCTTGTTGTCTACATTAATAACTTTGTTACATGTTTCGATTTCATTTGAATCTATTTTGTATGTTTTCATCCCCGTTTCGTTGGGTCAAACAATCATCATATGTGTCTGTAACATCGCGATCTGAAGAAATTTTCAATGCGAGAGTGTTGCCTCACAGAATCGAAATGGAGCTTCGCGAAACAGACGCTTATCAAAGACCCTTCTTCAGGTGCCCATACTGGCTTTAGTATGCTGGCTTCCCTTAATCATCATGGACGTTTTAATCTTTTTAACTACGACATCAATACCAAATAATTTTTATTACATGGTGAACATTCTAAACTATTCTAACTCTTTTGTCAATCCGATTGTGTATGTATTTAGAATTCCTGAGTTTCAGCAAGCGCTGTGTTCTTGCCGCACGAAGAGGAGACCAGCCATTAAGATTGCAAAATTCAAAGGAAGAAACCGAACGGCCGCACATAGAACGCCAGAGATAGAACTAAGAATATTACGAAACGACCCTAGTCACTTGCAAGTTGAGGTGGAACTAGAATATATGGAAACTAAGTTATAGTCAGCTGAGATAAGAGGACCTTCCGCGTTGTTACTGAGTAGTGACATCCATAGGAGGAAGGAGCCATAAATGTGGAGTATTGTAAGAAAATAGGATAAAATTCTTAGATTTTCAATTTTTTACTTCACAGAGCCTTGTTGTTCTATAGGGTTGCTTTTCGCAGCAGAAGCTCACACCAGTTAAGTCTGAATTTCATCCAGTGATAAAAATATACTGTTTTATTTATCCTATCCAAGCAAAATATCTTCTCTTTTTCCAAAAAAATAAACTCTTCATAAATATGATAATTCTAGCTCTTAAGTTATTGCTCAACTTCACAAACCTATACCTTTAAGGTTTTCAGAAAATGTCGATGGCCATCTTACAGACCGCGCCCTCAAGAGTGTGAAATAAAAAGTAAGATAAAATAAAGAGCGTACAGCTGTAACTGCCTCCAAACTAAAATTAAGTAAAGTTTAATCAAGTTGTTTTGCCATTTATTATCGCTCGTCTAGATCAAATGCAATTTAAAATATGTATGAAGAACACCGAATGCACATGACACCTGCAGGTAACTCAGCCCGTGGACAAGACCCTTTAATTTTGACATCAAAAATTATCACGTAATTAATTTTTCCTCTGAACTTAAGGTTGAATCAAACTTGATGTTCGTAATATAGAAAAGAGCCCTTCGTGAAAAGTAAAACCGCCATTTTGCTAAAGCGGGTTACCATTTTAATAAATAAATTCATTCAAGCACACAGATGTATTCGGTTATCTCGACGGGAAAGAGAACTCTAATAAAACGTCCAGTAATCGTAACTTTAGTTCATATTTAAAACCAAAATCTAATTATTAATTTCATATTTCCAGACGCAGAGGCACTCGAGATCTCTCTTTCCCTCGGCCAAAATGTGAATAGAAGAAATGGTTTATATCAATTTCTTTCTAGTAAAAATAACTAAAAATAGCACATTGCATCGAATTACACATATGTGATGCACATTTTCTCTCAAAGGATAAATACGCTTTTTTTTCATATAACATTAAGGAATATTTTTTATTCTCGCCTAGAAAAGGTAACGGTTGTACGGGTTAGGTAATTTGTAGACTGATGACTAAGGAGGGGTCTCAAGGAAACTGAAACGAACCTTACGAGAGTGTTAAAGTGTGTGACTCCGATCGTGTTAACAAAAAATAAATGTGCAGGTACTGCTCGTAATTTGATGCAAAGACATGACACTAAAACGACGCTGAATTCATGAGGTATTCAATTAAAATGTGCTGTCGACGACGGAAAAGAGATCACGAAATTATCACGACCACCATAGATGAAAAAAAGATTCTCCAAAAATTGACCGATTGAGGAGTGTGGAGATAAGTGTGGAGATAAGTTACTGCTATACCGTGTTGCGAGCTGCTTTCATCTATTGCTTTAAGAATATTTATCATCCTCGAAAAAGAACAAAGAAAATCGAGAAAGGGAAAAAAACATCAAATACGCAAAAGGAAGAAAACCCATTACATCATTGACATACGGCAGTCCTCTAGACAACGAGCTGTCTCTCCTTTTCGGTTCAGTCTGTCACGCGAGTCCAAAAAATGGCAAAAAAAAGGTCCCAATAAAAAAAAATTATAATAATAATAACAGTAATAATATTAAATAATACTAATTAAGAAACAAAAACGCGTGTCGCAGACTTTCAAAGTTAGTAATTCTTTCGACAACTATGGAATAGAAAATTAAAGGGCTCTTAGAGCTAGCTCATTCATGTTATGGCTTAGGTTTGTATTGATTTCTTGGACTTGTTGAATATAGGTACAGTTGAATTCGGTTTATGTGAACTTTCAAGACTTATGGAATAAATTTTTCTTTTATTCTTGGGCAGTTGTGTGATAAGAAAACTTGTGCATTCGTTGTGATATGAATTGGAAAAAAAGGTTGTGTGGGCTGCAGGTGGGATGGGAAGAAATCATTAGGCAGACAGTGTCCTTTTTTGTTGGTGCGTGCGTGTGTTTGTGGGGCGGAGGGTGGGCTGGGTGAGCAAAATCAGGCACCAAATGTTGCTCTACAAACAAAATATTAGTAACCCTCATCTTTCACGATCATTTGCATTATTTAATGAAGATTAATCATCTCTCATTGAGAAATGATGACGCCCCAGTCGGCTTCTAAAATAAATTTTCATACAGGTTATACAGGCAAGAAATTTGCTTATAAAGGCTACCACTCAGTAATGAAAAAAAATACATGAACACCTGTTACGTTTTTTTAATAAATGGACATTTAATTTATTGTGACACGAAGGGTTCTACGTGGCACAGTATTTGTTCAAACTCATTGCCTACTCCAACTACATTAACACCTTCAAAAAAATTATTATGATATTTAAATAAATTTCGGTTAAGATCCCTCCAATTAAATTGACCTTTGCATTAAAACACCATGTCACAAGCCTGTCTCTTCGCGGGAGAAACCTCAATAGGGAATCTCAACTGATCAAGAAGTAATGTGGGTGTACGTCCTCATATATTCCGCAAATAAATAACGAATATCACCCGGGAAATATTTAGTAAAGTAGTGCATTTACAGCAAGCGCGTGAGAGCTGTGATACTTTCCGAAAATCAAATACGTAAGGGAGAAGAGTATTAAAGGCAGATAAAAATTTGAATGAGACTGCAATCAATACAAGAGCATGCCTTTACGCTTCAACAAATAACTGACCGGAAGAGTCAGCGGATCAGTAATGTAAACGAACTTTACTTAAGATAATAATTCATTAGTATTTCTCTCTCTCTCTTTGCTATGGCTCTTTTAAATTCAACGGTGTAGAATGAATTTCTAAGGCAAAAATTAAAACTAGAGCAGTGCATCGAGTATCATGAGTCAAGCGCAAATTACCCTGAAAGTGTTATTACACTGTTTATTTATCAATTTAACGAAGATTATATCTAATTGAGAGATAATAACACCCGAGTGGCCTTACGAAGAAATTTTGAGCCAAGTAAATTTCCAGACGCTTAGACGCCAAAGCTCTCTTTTTTTCCCCTCTTTGAGCTAAATTCATCACAGTGGGATGAATTTTTAATGCAAATTTGAAAATAGATCAACGCACTGAGTAGAGAGTTAAAGCAAAATTCGTTCATCACCGTAATGAAAATTATCTCTCATTGAGAAATGACAACGATACATGTCTCTTCGCTCCGAAAAAGATTATTTTTAAGATTCAAGTAAAGGAAAACTTACGGTTTTTCTTGAACGGATCAGTTACCGGATCAGTTAATGTAAATGCAATTAACTGTAGATAATAATTTGGATCATTTCTCTCTCTTTGCTAAAACTCATTTAAATTGAACGGTGTAGGAGACTGTTTGATGCAAAATTAAAAATTGAAGAGTGTATTATGTATCATGCGTCTGGGGCAAATTATC
The DNA here is from genome assembly GCF_036669915.1 of Pocillopora verrucosa. Taxonomy (NCBI): domain Eukaryota; kingdom Metazoa; phylum Cnidaria; class Anthozoa; order Scleractinia; family Pocilloporidae; genus Pocillopora; species Pocillopora verrucosa. The sequence goes on along the minus strand of NC_089316.1, from coordinate 9,891,729 downwards.
CGGAAAGCGTTCTTTATACTCTTTGTTCATTGAAATATGATCACGTCCAAGTCTGTTTGTTAATAAATTTTGAACCAAGAAAGAAATTTGTTAAAAACTTATGAAGCGAGAAAACTTTGTATGCAAGTTTGAAAACAAGTTTTCTTATCACACAACTGCTCAAAAATTAAAGAAAAAATTTATTCCATAAGTCTTGAAAGTTCACATAAACCGAATTCAACTGTACCTATATTCAACAAGTCTAAGAAATCAATACAAACTTAAGCCATAAAATGAATGAGCAGGCTCCAAGAGCCCTTTTATTTTCTATTCCATCGTTGTCGAAAGAATTACGAACTTTGAAAGTCCGCAACACGCGTTTTTGTTTCTTAATTATTATTATTATTTTTTCTTTCATTTTTTTGGACTCGCGTGACAGACTGAACCGAAAAGGAGAGACAGCTCGTAGTCTAGAGGACTGCCGTATGTCAATGATTTGATGGGTTTTCTTCCCTTTGCGTATCTGATGTTTTTTCCCCTTCTCGATTTTTCTTGTTCTTTTTCGAGGATGATAGATAACAATGACGTCATGGTAACCTGCTTTATCAAAATGGCGGTTTTATTTTTCACGAAGGGCTTTTCCTATTTTGCGAGCATCAAACCTGATTCAACCTTAGGTTCAGAGAAAAAAATTATTTCGTGGTATTTTTTTATGTAAAAATTAAAGTGTCTTGTCCACGGACTGAGTTACCGTGCAGGTGTTTTGTGCATTCGGTGTTCTTCAAATATGTTTAAATTCATACTTTATCTAAATTCGCGATCCTTATCCTTGTAATAAATGGCAAATAACATGATTAAACTTTGCTTCATTTTAGTTTAGAGGCAGAGACAAATGCACGCTCTTTAGTCTATCTTATTTTTATTTCACAATCTTGAGGGCGCAGTCGGTAAGATGGTCGTCTGACAACCTTAAAAGTATAGGTGTGTTAATTTGGGCGATAACTTAAGAGCTAGAACTATCATATTTATGAAGAGTCTATATTTTTCATAACATCACAGGATATTTTGCTCAGATAGGATAAATACAACAGTATATTTTCATTATTGGATGAAATTCAGACTTAACTGGTGTGAACTTTTACTGCAAAAAGCAACCCTATAGAACAACAACAGGGCTCTGTGAAGTAAAAAATTGAAAATCTAAGAACGTTATCCAATACTCCACATTTATGGCTCCTTCCTCCTATGGATGTCACTACTCAGTAACGACGCGGACGATCTTCTTATCTCAGCTGACTACAACTTAGTTTCCATAAATTCTCGTTCAACATCAACTTGCAGGCGAGTGGGATCGTTTCGTAATATTCTTGGTTCTATCTCTGGCGTTCTAGGTGTAGCCGTTCGGTTTCTACCTTTGATTTTTACCGTCTTAATGGCTGGTCTGCTCTTCGTGCAACACAAACGTAGCGCTTGCTGAAACTCAGGAATTCTGAATACATACACAATCGGATTAACAAAAGAATTAGAATAATTTAGAATGTTCACCATGAAATAAAACTTCCATGGTATTGATGTCTCAGGTATATAGATTAATACGTTCAAGATAATTAAGGGAAGCCAACATACTAAAGCCAGTATGGACACCAGAAGTAGGGTCTTTGTTAAGCGTCTGTTTCTTGAAGCTCCATTTCGATGCTGTGAGTCAATACTCTGGTGTTGAAATTTTCTCCAGATGGCGATGTTACAGACACATATGATGACTGTTAGACCCAACAGAACTGGGACAGAGACATACATTACAGATCTAAATGAAGTAAACACCGATAGCAAAGTTAATATTGTAGACAACAAGGCAGCGAATGTCCAAAGTACGAAAATGGCGATGCGGTATGTTTTGGTGGACAGTAATCGGTGTTTAAACGGCCAATATACGGCGTACAATCTCTCACAAGATATAAAGGCTGCAGATAGATATGAGCCGAACATAAAAATGGCATCGATGCATCTGAAGACCATACTATAAAGGCCATATTTTGCTGTCCAAAGCTGATAGGCATCCCCCACGATGTAAATGTAACAGGGTAGGGAGAAGGTTCCCAACAACAAATCGGCAAACGCCATGTTTATAACTAGGAATAAACTTTTCCTACGAAGTGGTTTGGTAACCGTAAAGAGAACCAGAGTGAGCAAGTTTCCTGCAATGATTAGGACCAAAGATAAAATGAAAGTGCTGCATAGTGCGATCCCTTCTGCCTTGGAAGGAAAACTTCTTGTGAATGCAGACGCATTCTCCATAGTTTTGTTCACTGCCGACGACTCAATCATTATAAACGTATGACTAAATGAATTACGGTAAACAGTCTTTTTTCGGGAAAAAAGGGTTTTTTCAAAGGAGAGGAACTCAACTTTTTGCGACAACACCAAGCAACAACGGCTGACAAGTTATTTGTATTTCGTGGTAGTTATATTCAAGAAGTCACGTGATCCAGGAAGACGAGACATTTTAGGTTCAACTTATTCTGTCAATAAAAGTGGAATTTCCGACGTTTGAGTGCATACGAATTAGCCGGAAATGTAATACTTCTTTAGCACGGGAACAGTGGGGACTGGGGCAGTTGAAGTGCAGCATGGGTAGAATGGAGTGCTATAAAGGGGATGTTTATCGCGTGGGAAAGCATTATAAGCCCGACACCGTGTCGGCCTCTTCCTTGGCTCACTTTATTTTTTAGTACATATTTGATTTACTAGTGACAAGTTCTAGTTTCAGCAGGATTTTCGTATACCCCCATTCACACCACGCAAAACAATGTTTTTTAAACTGGTTTTCATTGAATGAAATTATAACAGAGCACTGAAAACCTGTGATTTTTCCATTGGATTCAAGTACTTGCTAACCTTGCCTTTCCAACGTGCTAACAGTCAGGTCAAAAATATTCGGTTAAATAGTTTCTAAAAGAAAAAAAAAATTAAACTGTTTTAACAAAACAACTTTTAACACATGTTTTTACGCTTTTCGGTGTGAATGCGGCATTAGGTTGGTTGGGTTTCCTAAAAAAACTATTTGGATCTTTCAGTGCTTGCCCCCTTGGAATACATGTTTGATACATAGGGCAAAGCACTTCCAGCCGTGTAGTCTTTCGTAGGATGGGCTTTTTCAGAGCATGAGCCACGGTCCTACTCAGATCTTCCTGCCGAGTTTTCCCTATTCGGATTTTTTCCGGCAGGTTTTTTCTAGCCTCATGCTGTGTAAACTGGTCGTTCAGCTCTGTTCTAGTTTTTTTCCCCCACGGCATTTTTGAATGTAATAAGAGGTTGTTTGTAAACGTATTGTTATATTTGCGCTGCTCGGGCCGATAACCGCCATAATAACCCTAATGGCTTTTTTCTCAATTCATGTTGTAACTGCGTAGTGGAGCCGAAATCGGCCTGTTTTATCGAGATAACGCAACAGCTGTTCATGCATTTTTTTCTGTTTAAGCGTTTAGAACTGCACAGTTTTACGCTTGTATAAGGTTTTGAACAAATTTGGTTGTGTGTCTCAAAATCCTCCACACTTTTGCAGACTAGGAAGTTATCCTTTCTCGATGAGAGATGATAATTTTTTTTGAGGCAACATACTGTCAAAGACCTACCTCTGAAACACTATTTCTCCGCTCAACCAAACCGTTCGGTCCAGCCACAGTGTCTAATAGCTAAATATCCTGAAGTTTTATCAAGACCTTTCTTCTATCCACTTAATGAGATTATCTCTAAAATAATCAAATAAAGAGCGAACAGCTGTAAACGCCCTCCGAACCCCAAAATCAAGTAAAAGTTTTACCATGTTATTTTGCCATTATTATACGCTCGTTTAGCTCAATACAATTTAAAATATATACGAAGAACACTAGATGGCACAATGACAACCTTCACGGTAACTTAGGCCCTGGACAAGACACTTTGATTTTTGACGATAAAAAATTATCACGAAATCAATTTTTTTTACCTTACCTTACGGTGGAATCAAGCTTGATGCTCGTAATTATATGAAAAAAAAGCCCTCCGGTGTTGAAAAGTAACCGCCATATTTGCCAAGCGGGTTTTAGCCGCACATGGCGAAGAGATAAGTGGAACGTTCACCGCTCCTTGGTAAAGATATTATGTTTTCGGAACAGCAATTCAAGGTCTTTCATCTATAGTCTATACAATAAGACTTTGATAAAAGAGGCGATGACAACAGCTGAGTCTTTCCGACTAGTTTCCCAATGAGAACATAGGTTGAAAATGAAGTACCTCTCACGCCTCGAATGATTCGCCGTTTTCACCGGGCATCATAGTTAAAACCTATTGGAGTGGAAATTGTTGCTAAGCAATCGAATTATTTCATATGTGGAGACTAAGAATAAGTCCTCTTATTTATATAATAAATTCATTCCGCACACAGATGTATCCGGGTTACCCTCGACAGGAAAGAGAACTGTAATAAAACTTCCAGTGATCGTCGATTGTCTCCCTCGCACCTTTAGTTCGTTTATAAAACCCACAACCTATTGCTAATTTCCCTATTTCCCGACCCTGAAAGCGGTCGAGATCTTCTGTCTCCCTCGGCTAAATGTGTCTAAATACCTTTTTGAGAGATCAACCAACAAAAGAAGAAATTGTTTTATATATGTAATTTTTAAATGTTTTTTCCTTTCCCAAAAGTAAAAAAAACCCAAACATGGCACACTGCATCGACTTACACATGTTCACGTGTGAAGCACTCTTCTCTGTCTGAACAGTAAATACATTTGTTTCATAAAAAATTAAGGAATATTTCTCTTCTTGTCTAGAATGGGGATGGATTTGCGGGTTAGGTAATTTGTGAGACTGATGACTAAGATGAGTCTTAAGGACAATCGAACCTGACGATAGTGTTACAGTGTGGTGACTCCGATGTATTACCAAACAACACATGAAGAGCTGTTCGTAATTTGAATGAAAAGACATCACGCGAAAAGCTGCTGAATTCCTGAGGTATTCAATTACAATGTGCTGTCGATGACGGTGCAAAAGTGATCACGAAATATCACGCACACAAAAGATGTGAACAAAATTATCTTAAAACTTCCTCGATTGAGGAAAACACCCGTGACGTGGACCGGGGGGAACCCCTCTGCGAGAAGTTAACTGCTATTCCGTGTCACGAGCTTCTTTCCTCTATTTCTTTTAAACTTCTATCATCCTCGAAAGAGAACAAGGAGTATCCATAGAGGGAAAAAACATCAGGAACTCAAACGGAAGAACACCCATCAAATCTTTGTCTTACGCAATCCTCTAGAACTACGAGCTGTCTCTTCCTTTTCGGTTCACAGCCTGTCTCACAGAGCCCGACAAAATGTGAAAGAAAAGGTCCGCATAACTCAATAATATATAATAATAAAAATAATATAATGAATAGAAACAAACACTAGAAAGGTAACAATAAAGTCTTCATTCAATCACCGGCTGAAGTCTAAAATTTGAAAAGTTAAAATTGCAGTCAATTGTCAAGAGTTTGGTTTTTCGGCCAAAACACTCGAAATCGTGTTGACAGAACTACCCAACGAGGGAGGGGGAGGGTCCTTTTGCACGGTAATTTTTTGCCCTCCTCGCCCGCTCCCCATGGCCATGTCCTTTTTCCTTGCTTAAGCGGGTTTGGGAAGGAAGTGATGAGTTTAACTGTCTTTGTAACTGACTTTTCAGACGCCATACTGTAAAACATGGTTGGAAATTAAGGTGAGGGATAGGGAGGGGGTAAGATTCTGCCCCACACGATCATCTTTTTCTATAGTTGGTGATCACGCTTGAACACAACATGTTGACCTAATAAAGCTTCTGATAGCCCCCCCTGGGGTTTTTTGTACCAACGCATTCAGTGTTTATCCTTTCAGTACGTGTTAATTAAATTCATGGTGAGCTGTTGAAGACATGGTGCTGACTGCTTTCATTCCTATTGACGCTGGTGACAAAATGAGCTTTGACAAAAGCCTAAATATTCACGCTAAAAGCTGAAAATTATTTGGACACCCTGAAGGGTCGCTCCTAGAGGTCGGCTATGACAAACCAAGGAAGATGAAAGTAAAAAAGAAGAAAGAGCGAACAACAAGCCCTTAAGTCTAATTAACTTTATAGCGTAACACCCGAGGCAACGATGTCCGCAGTGCACTCCCTCCAGACTCATCAATTTGACAGACAGTTGTGTAAAATTTATCCCACTCTCAAAACAAAACACTCCTAACTGACATCGAACTAAAGCCCTTCTCTTGTCGGGACATCTTTCTGCTTGGCAATAAGCTCACCTACGGAGTATTGTCTTTTCTTTAGAGTTATTAAAAGAATCCATTTTTAAAAAAAAAAAATTATGTACTCAGCACTGAAGTCGTTAATGTGTTGGAAAAGTGCGGGCGCGGTAAATATGAATTTCCCCGCTTCCCTCTTTCCAGAGAAGTGTAGCGTGGGATGGGGGATTGAGGGGGACAGGAGCAAAAAAATTTCGCATGGAGGAAAGAGGGATCTGGGGAGAGGGCGCGCGTAGGGGCAAAACAAGTTACCGTGCCAATGGACACTCTCCCCCTCCCTAGTCCGATTTGTCACTTTCGTATTTTTTTCATAAGAAAATACACGAAAATCGAAAAATTCGACATCAATTTTCAATTTTTGATTTTTTTACGAAAATTGAATGGACGAATGACCCACCGACACGGACCATCACACCAAACAAACTACACTCCGCGCGCCGAACAGTTGAGAAGACTAAATGACAGGCTTACAAAATGATATGAAATGATCAAGGAAACGGCAAGGGATCTTCCACGTTAGTGCAAATAAAATCGTGGAAAAGATGATCGCGGAGGGAAAAAGCGATTGCGTCGACGCCTCGGTAAGTTGATAAGATGACCATGTCATGTCCATGTTCGAGGACGGAAAAAAAAACAGTTATAAATTCTCAGTCTGGCATTTTGTACCTGGTCTGCATTTTGTACCCGGTCTGCACTCTGTCAGTCCTGCATTTGTGAAATGACCGGATGATATTGCTGTTTTTGTTTCACAAAGTCAAGCCTCAAGTCCGGACCGAAATATTGAAGCTCAGAAAAAAAAAATTTAGTGATACTATCTTGGCCGCTATGATTGATGTGTGAACTGTATATGAAGAGTTGCCCGAGGAAAAGCACAATGATTATGCAATGATTACTTTATAATCAACTGAAAGACGAACGACAAACGTGCGGCTTACCAATATTCGCTGCCTCCGATGCTCTTCGGGCGTGGTCACAGCATGTTTTGAAATGAACCCACTAGGGTCCCCCCAGGTGGTGGAAACATTTCGGCCTATCTCGATTCAAATTGCATTTTAAGAAGTTCGCGGTTATTATTTTTTATTAAACCCATACAAACATTTTACTTCTTTCCACTTGAGGTTTCTAAGCTTCATTCGAAATTATTTTGACTTTCACTAAGTGGGAGGGGTAGCTATGCCAGCCACTAATTCCTTTCACGGTTTCACAATGCAACTTCAGTCTATCACAGCGGACGAAAAAAAATTGGGCAAAGAATCCGTAAACGGAAACGTGGCAGAAACAGTTAAACCGTTCCGGAAACACGACGGATACCTGTGTTTCCGTTACCGGTTTCGTGACGTTTTCTCGCGTTTCCGTCGCTGCATTTACAACGGAAACCGGACCACTTTTTGTGCATGTTTCCGTCAAGTTTCAGCTAACAGTTTACATGTTTTCTCTTTTTCGTCAGAGAAACGGAGCACATCCAATGTACATCCGGCATAAGTTGTCATCGCTCGTGGCCTCCTGCAAATGGAAAAAACATCCATTATCTTGATAACTTCAGAAGAGTTGGCGAAAGGGTTATTTAGGCTAACAAGTCCACCCAAAAGACATGACACAAGGTCTGGAAACCAGACCTCTCTAGAAGGGTCCATTTTCCTATTCCATTTAACACGAATAATTTTAGAACTTTCGCTTAAATACTTTACACGCAATCTTCCTCCCACACTTTGCTCAGTACCAGAGGGAAAAGCAGTTCTTGTTCGTGGAAAAAACAACCCAAAACCAACATACAAACACACACAATCAAGCAACCTCACCATGATCAATTTATGCACCTGTCCTTCTATCGAGAGAGAATCATGATCTTACTACTGTTTCTTCAAAGCCTTTGATCCACCTTTCCACATCTTTCAGAATCTTAAAACCCTGAAAATAGACAAACCAACCATCGGCTTCGTCTGACATTCTTCTTTCTCTTGCTCGGCCGCTAGAATTACTTTGTATTTGCTTTTGCTTTTGCAAAATCAAGCTTAAAGCGCTCTTAATGGTTGTAGGTTAACTTTCAAGGGTTATATGCCGGAAGTATTTGGGTGGAATTCTTATCTTGTTTAGGAAACAAATAAATATAGCGAGTTTGGCGTCTCCGAAGCTAAATGGAATAGGCTCCTATTGATAAAGGGATGGTTCTCGGCTCCATAAATTGACTACCTTGAATAACCCATGACTCTATCTTTTGTACGAGTATTTACTAAGTGAAGCCGTCTATCTAATACACCAATCATGAAATTGCACATTCTTCACACGAGGATTGTAAATTTCTCTCTCTCTTTGCTGTAACTTCTTTAAATTGAACGGTGAAGGTTGACTGTTCACTACAAAATTAAACATTGAACATTGAGGGACATGTGTCTGGAGAAAATTATCCGGATCATTTAACAACTATTATGTCTCATTGTGAGAAGGTAACACCCGAGTCAGATTGTGACGAAATTTGAGGCAGGCAAGAAATTTTGGAAAACCTAACAAGCAACTTATGAACATGGCGTTTGCTGATTTGTTGTGGGACCCTTCTCAGTACCCTTTTACACTTACTAGGTTGAACATGTCTATCAGCTTTGGACAGCAAAATACAGCTTTTATATTATGGTCTTCAGATGTATGAATGCCATTTTTGTGTTCGGCTCATATCTATCTGCAGCCATTATATCTTGTGAGAGATTTAATGCTGTATATTGGCCGTTTAAACAACGATTACAGTCCACCAAAACATTCTGCATCGCCATTTTTATACTTTGGACATACTCTGCCTTGTTGTCTACAATATTAACTTTGCTATTGGTGTTTACTTCATCTGAATCTGCTTTATATGTCGCTGTAGCTGTTCTGTTAGGTCTAACAATCATCATATGTGCCTGTAGCATCGGGATCTGGATAAAACTTCAACGAAAAATTGTTTTTTTTTACAGCATCAAAACAAAGCTTCGCGCCGTAAAAGAGGAGAGCAGCCATTGACACGGAACAAATCGCAAGAAGAAATCGAACGGTTGCGCTTAGAACGCCATTGATAACACTAAGAATATTACGAGTCGATCCAACTCGCCTAAGATAAGAGTTTGAAAGGGGAAGATTTTCAATCAGCAGCTGACGCTAGAGAACCCTCGGCATCGAAACTAATCAGTGAGATACATTAGAAGTAGAAGTCATATCGATGGTGTTTTGTCCGAAAATACGTAAATTTCTTACCTGTTTGTTAACATTTAGTTTGAATTTCACCCAGGGATTAAAATATGCTGTTTCATTTATCCTTTCTGAGTATAATACTTACCATGCTACCAACGAATAACAGTCTTATAATACAAGTATTCTAATTTTAGCCCCAATGTAATTACTCAAATAACATCCCTTTGGACTTTCCTAATCGCCTGCAACTGGAAAGGACGCCTTCAAACTCCTAAAGATCCTTTTTCAAAGAAATAAAATCGATTTAAGAGGAATGTTCAGAGGTAACTGCTCCAAAAGCAAAACTTTTCCCTCCAACTGTAAGCTGATCTAAGCCAAAACAGTGTTTGCAAAAAAAAAAATTATGAAAATAAATCCTTGGAAAAAAAAAACTACCATTTTGATGAGCCGGTTGCCATGACGACAGTTGTCTTCATGTGTGAAAAGAAAAATGCTGTGGTTATTCGCACGGTGAAGATATCTTGTTCTCGAAACAAGATAATAGTATGTTATTTGCCAGCCGGGAGGTCCGTATTGGGAAAAACTGTGCCCGAGGTCAAGAGTAGGCCTCAGGCGGTACTGAAGAAAGAGGTTTTTCCAAATACGGACCGACCTAGGCTGGTGAATAACATTTTTATTTTTCCCATAAACTTAACGAAATTCTTTTCGAAATAAACGAATGATTTGGGGCTGTAATTACGGCAAGATCTTCCATAAACTTAACAATTTCTGAGTGAGTAAATGGTAAGTTTAAATGTTTGAATTCAGTTTTGTCAAATAAAAGAAAAATCGATTTTTCGGCCTCTAAAGGTGGGAAGTAACCTTATAATAGATCAGAGGTAATGCAAATTAAAGAGAGAGGCTTCACCGAAACACTGTCATTTGCGTAATGATAAGGGTGACTTAAAAGGCTTCGAAACAAACTTTTAAACATTATTTTTAGAAGTATCTGTTACGATCTGACTCGCCTTTTGCGTCACTCGGTCGGGTTGATGAATGAACGACAAAGCCTTCACGATTCTAAATACAAGATAGGTTGTCGGAACTTCCTCAGATTATGGCGGCTAGAACATTGAAAAATCTGTCTTGCGTGACGTTCAAACTTTCCTAAAGGGGAAAGAAAACCAAAATACGAAAAGAAAAATCAAAAGTTACATATCCAGTGGCTTTGGTAATGGCCTTTCTCGCGGCTGGGAACGAAAATCGACAACTGGAAGATTTGCCGCAGGCCGACTTTGGCCGTTTTCCTGAAAGACTTCTTCTTTCGGTGAGGAAAAAGTCAATAAATGAGAATTTTATTAATTGAAAATTACGCCCATTGTTGTGTTTGAAATCATGATTCAACGCATTTTTCCATCTTGAGCCTTAGCGCCAAGGCAGTAAGCTATTGTCGATTCTTTTAATTTCATTCATTAATGAAGGCGGCTTTTCTTGTCACTAAAGGGCTTTTGTGTTTTTTGTTATCGTTTGAGAGTCGCTGTTCATGTTAACTTTGATTCTTAATAAAGAATTTTAAATTAACTGGCAAACGAGTAAATTATAATAAAGCCGCGGGTTTATTTTCTTTTCATTCATCACTTCCTGTTCCTCACAATGCCTGCCACATAGAGCTCTTATGGAGCTATACTTTGTCGAGAGTAATAGAGACAGATTAATAGCGTGGCAGTTAAAAATATCGATTTCAACAGTATCATACACGCCCAGCAAGAATTAGAAAACTCGACATCAGCAAGTCGCTTTTTAAAGCCCAGCTTCTTTTACTATTGATATTTTGAGTATGTACTGAGTAATCCCACCGGCTACCTAACTCTTTAACTCCCAAGATCTCATTAGTAATTCTCCATACTTTCTGCCATGCAATTCTTATGATGTCAATTTGGAGAATTTGGTATTGGATCAACTAATAATCCTCAATTGATATTTTACTTTATTCTCATCACTTCTATGCTTGATATTGTATTGATATTGTGGGGAGATATTCTCTCTTAGTCACTCATGGGAGGTAAAGGGTTAAGATAATTGGAAAAATATTTGACAACTTCAACTGGAAGCTATTATTAGCACTAGTTTGGCTAAGCGGAGTAGTGTTTAAGGGCTAGGTTCTTTGACTGTACGTTGCTCAAAAATTGATTATCTCTCATCGAGAAAGGATAACTTCCTAGTCTGCTTGTGTGGAGATTTTTAGCCACACAAGAAATTTGTCAAAACCTTAACAAGCGTAAAACTGTGAAGTTCTAACCGTTTAAACAGGAAAACACATGAACAGCTGTTACTTTTTTTGATAAACAGCCAATTTCGGCTCCACTACGCAGTACAACATGGATTAGAAAAACCATTAGGTTTATTATGGCTGTTTCGGCCGACCACCGCACATATAACAACACGTTGTACAACAACCTCTATCACGTTCAAACATGTGGTGGAAAAACTAGAACAGAGCTGGGCGACAGTTTACACAGAATACTGTCAGAACAGAGGCCAGAAATAACCTGCCGGAAAAAAACCCCAATAGGGAAAAAAACACAGCAGGAAATCTGGGTAAGACCCAGGCTCATGCTCTGAAAAGCCCATCCTACGAAGGCTACACGGCTGGAAGGTCTTTGCCCTTATTTACTAAACATGTATTCCAACAAAGCACGGAAAGCTATAAATAATTTTAGGAAACGCAAACAAGCTAAGAAACCCTTGCGAAACTCGAACTGTCACTAGTAAATCAAGTATATACTAAAAAATAATGTGAGCGAGACGAGGTGTCGGGCCTTGAATGCTTTCCCACGTGATAAACATCCCTTTTATAGCACTCCATTCTACCCATGCTGCACTTCAACTGCAACAGTCCCCACTGCTCCCGTGCCGCAGAAATATTTCATTTCCGGTTCATTCGTACCCACTCAAACGCCGGAAATTCCATTTTTATTGACGGTATTAGTTGAACCCAAAATGTCGTGTCTTCCTGGATCACGTGACTCCTTGAATATAATTACCACGAAATACAAATAACTTGTCAGCCTTTGTTGCTTGGTGTTGTTGCAAAAGGTTGAGTTCCTCTCCTTTGAAAAAACGCCTTTTTCCGAAAAAAAAACTGTTTACCGTGATCCATTTAGTGATAAGTTTATAGTAATTGACTCGTCGGCAGTGAACAAAACCATGGAGAATGCATCTGCATTTACAAGAAGTTTACCTTCCAAGGCAGAAGGGATCGCACTATACAGCGCTCTTATTTTATCTTTGGTCCTTATCATTGCAGGAAACTTGCTCACTCTGGTTCTCTTTAAGGTTACCAAACGACTTCGTAAGAAAAGTTTATTCCTAGTTATGAACATGGCGTTTGCTGATTTGATGTTGGGAACCTTCTCTGTACCCTTTTACATTTACATTGTTGGACATGCCCATCAGCATTGGACAGAAAAATACGACTTTTATCTTATGGTCTTCAGATGCATCGATGCCATTTTTATATTCGGCTCATATCTATCTGCAGTCTTTATATCTTGCGAGAGATTGTACGCCGTATATTGGCCGTTTAAACACCGATTACTGTCCACAAAAACGTACCGCATCGCCATTTTCATACTTTGGACACACGCTGCCTTGTTGTCTACAACATTAACTTTGCTATCGGTGTTTACTTCAATTAGATCTGCATTGTATGTCTCTGTCCTAGTTCTGTTGGGTCTAACAATCATCATTTGTGTCTGTAACATCGCGATCTGGAAAAACTTTCAACACAAGAGCGTTGACTCACAGTATCGAAATGGAGCATTGCGAAACAGACGCTTAACAAAGACCCTCCTTCTCGTGTCCATACTCGCTTTATTATGTTGGCTTCCCTTAATCATCTTGAACGTATTAATTTATATAACTAAGAAATCAATACCATGGAAGTTTTATCACATGGTGAACATTTTAAATTATTCTAACTCTTTTGTCAATCCGATTGTCTATGTATTCAGAATTCGTGAGTTTCAGCAAGCGCTACGTTTATGTTGCACGAAGAGGACACCAGCCATTAAGATGGTAAAATTCAAAGGAAGAAACCGAACAGCTGCAATTAGAACGCCAGAGATAGAACTAGGAATACTCCACAACGATCCCACTCGCCTGCAAGTTGATGTTGAACGAGAATATATGGAAACTAAGTTTTAATCAGCTGAGATAAGAGGACCTTCCGCGTTGTTACTGAGTAGTGACATCTATAGGAGGAAGGAGCCATAAATGCGGAGTATTGTAAAAAAATAGGATAACGTTCTTAGATTTTCAATTTTTTGCTTCACAGAGCCCTGTTGTTGTGTAGGGTTGCTTTTTGCAGCATAAGTTCACACCAGTTAAGTCTTAATTTCATCTAATAATAAAAATATATTATTTTATTTATCCTATCTGAGCAAAATATCCTGTCATGTTATAAAAATATAAAATCTCTATAAATATGATAATTCCAGCTCTTAAGTTATTGCTCAAATTCACACATCTATACTTTTAAGGTTGTCAGGACACGTCAATGGCCATCTTACCGACTTTAGATAAAGTACAATTTAAAACATATTTAAAGAACACCAAATGCACAAGACACCTGCACGGTAACTCAGCCCGTGGACAAAACAGTTTAATTTTAACATAAAGAAATACCAGGAAATAATCTTTTTTCTCTGAACTTAAGGTTGAATCAGGCTTGATGTTCGTAATATAAAAAATGCCCTTCGTGAAAAGGAAAACCGCCATTTTGATAAAGCAGGTTACCATGACGTCACTGTTATCTGCACGTGCGAGGAGGTAAGTGGAACGTTCACTGCGCGTGGTAAAGATATCATACTTTCCGAACAGAAATTCTGATATTTTATCGCTATCTATATTATAAAACTTTGTACAATTGGGCGATGAAAACAGCTGAGTTCCTTCCGACAGTTTGTAATAAGAGATAGGTTTGAAGATTAAGTACCTCTTTGCCTCGAAAGATCTCAGTTTCACGGGCATCATAATTAAAACTAGTGGAGTGGAAATTGTTGATAAGCTATCGAATTATTTTAATGTGTGGAGACTAGGAAATAAAATATCTCTTATTTATATAAATATACTCATTTAAGCACACATATATGCCCGGTTATCTCAACAGGAAAGAGAACTCTAATAAAACGTCCAGTAATCGTAACTTTAGTTCATCTTTAAAACCCATAACTTTATTATTGTTTTCATGTTTCCAGACCCTGAGGCACTCGAGATCTCTCTCCCCCGACAAAAACGAGTCTAAATACATTTTTGAGATATCAACCAACAAAAAAGAAGATGTGGGTTTTATCTTTTTTTCAGTAAAAATAGCTAAAAATAGCACAGTGCATCGAATTACACATGTCTGAAGCACGTTTTCTCTGAAAGGATAAATACGCTTTTTTTCCCATAAAACATTGAGGAATGTTTCCTCCTCTCACCGAGAAATGGTGACGGTTTTACGGGTTAGGTAATTTCTAGACTGATGACTAAGGAAGAAACTTGAGGAAAAACAAACCTGACGAGAGTGTTAAAGTGTGTGGCTCCGAGTGTGTAAAAAAAAAATACATGAGGAGCTGTTCGTAATTTGATGAAAAGACATGACGCTAAAAGGACGCTGAATTCATGAGGTATTCAATTAAAATGTACTGTCGACGACGGAAAAGAAAAATTGATCGATAGAGGAAAAAACCCATGACCAAACCTCTGCGAGAAGATAAGTTACAGCTATTCCGTGTCGCGGGCTGCTTTCCTCTATTTCTTTAAGAAGCTCATGTCATCCTCTAAAAAGAACAAGGAAAATCGAGAAAGGGAAAGAAGATCAGATACGCAAACGGAAGCAAACCTATCAAATCTTTGACACTCGGCTTTCTTCTAGACCACAAGTAGTCTTTCCTTTTCGGTCAAGTCTGTTTGAAAAACTCTGGACTCGCGAACAAGACTTGGCCCTAATCCTCGCTCTGAGTGAAGCTTTCAAGGAACAGTGGGCAACTAGGAAATAAATATCAGCGCACTGTTTTAAATCAAATACATGAGGTACTTTAGTAAGATTATTTTTCTAGAATTGTGATTTTATAACCCAATAACTCTTTACGCAGTAAACACAAGGTGAGTCATGATCATTTAGCTCTTTCACCCCCAAGATCTCAATAGCAATTCTCCTTACTGTCTGCCGTATAATTATTATGATTCTTTTTCAAACTTTGGACATTCGCTGCCTTGTTGTTTACAATATTACTTTTTTGCTATTGGTGTTTTTTACATTTGAATCTGCTTTGTATGTTGCTGTATGTTCAGTGAAACTTAGTCGATCTCGCGGTAATCGACTTTTCCTCCAAAGCCTTTCCAGCTGTCTTCTTTTTTTTGTCTTCTTTTCCTCTCTTTAATCTTGATTTCATTGGAGTACCATGGTGCGGCTGGACGAACTGTCACTGTGCGAGTCGAGAGTGGTGTGTGGAAATCCAATATACTTCGTAGTTCTGAATTATATAAATCAACACTTAGGGATATGTCCACAAGGTCAACTATTAACAATGCAATTAGAATTCCTGAGTTTCAGCAAGCGCTACGTTCTTGCTGTACGAGGAGAAGAGCAGCCATTGAGACGGAACAAATCGAAAAAAAATCGGTTGCACTTAGAACGCCGGTGATAACGCTAAGAATATTAGGAGTCGATCCACTCGCCTGTAAGAAGAGTTTGAAAGGGGAAGAGATGACCCCCGGTATTGATACAACTTAGAGAGATACATGAAAAGTAGAAGTCATATAAATGGAGTTTTTTTGCGAAAATACGATAAACTTTTTCCTCCGAACTGTTAGCTGATCTAAGCCAAAACTTTGTTTGCAAAATAATAATGAAAATAAAACCCATCTTGAAATAATAAAAAAAAACTACCATTTGGATGAGCCGGTTGCCATGACAAAAGGTGTCGTCGTGTGTGAAAAGAAAAATGCTATGGTAATTCGCGCTGTGAGGATATTCTGTTTTCGAAACAAGATGAATATTATTCTGGCATTTCATCAATATCTCTAAAGAATAATCCAGGGTGCGCGTAAATATGGAATTTTTTTCGAGTGTTCAACTCGATAGAACACGAGTGAGCGCAGTAAACTTGTAAGATTTCTAGTTGAACATGAGAGAAGGAATTCCATATCTGCAAGCAACCATTTATCATATTGTTTATTATATAAACACAATGGCCCTTTACTGAAAAGAGAAGTCAACTTTAAATTTATTGAGGTAGGATCCACATTCCCTTAAGATAGGTGATAAAGTGCGTTGGCAATAAGGCTCAAAATGCGTTGAATTAAAACAAACAATGCGCGTAACTTTCAAAATTCCCGGTGACTGTCTTTCTCACTACATGAGAAGAAATCTTTTCAAGAACACGGCCAAAATCAGTCAATGGCAAATTTTCCATTTGTCGATAAATATATTTATCATAAAAACTACGGTGTTATAAAAAGATTTCCGGCCCTGAGAAAAGCCGCAACAACACATGTGAAAAAATACGATATTTTTTCACGTGTGTTTGATATCGCCAATCAGCTGCTGACACGTCACTCGCCTTTCGCACCACTCGGTCAGGTTGATGAATGAACGGAAAAACTTCACGATTCTCAATACAAGATAGTTTGTCGGAAATTCCTCAGATTATGGCGACTAGAACATTTATAAGTCCGTTTTGCTCAAGGACATTGACGTTCAACCTCCTATTGAAGGGGAAGAAAACCAATTTACAAAAAGAAAAACCGAAAGTTACGTATTCAATGGCTTTGGTAATAGCGTTTCTTGCGATTTGCCACAGGCCGATTTTGGCCGTCTACTTGACAAACCTGTCGGTAAGGCCAAGTTCAATAAATAAGAATTTTGTAAATTGAAAATGACCCCCATTGTTGCTTTTGTAATCATGATTCAACGCATTTTTCCATCTTGAGCCTTAGCGCCAACGCAATGTACGATTGTCGATTCTTTTATTTTTATTCATTTATGCAAAATTAAACAGTGCATCTACCAGCATGTGTCTAGAGCTAATTATCCTGAAGTGTTATTACACCGGCTTCCGTCTATCACTTAATGAAGATTATCTCTTATTGAGAAAGGATAACTTTCCAGTCTGCTAGTGCAGTAGTTTTGAGCCAGACAAGAAATTTGTTAAAACTTAAACAAGCGTAAAACTGTGCAGTTCTTGTCGTTATAGCAGGAAAATACATGCTGATACGTTCTTTGATGAACAGCCGTTTTATTGACGGTATTCGTTTAACCTGAGATGTCTTGTCTATCTGGACCACGTGATACCTTGAATACCATTACCGCGAGATACAAATAACTTTTCAGCTACTGTTGTTTGGTTTTGTTGCAGAAGATCGAGTTCCTCTTCTTTGAAAAATAGCATTTTCTTCAGCCAAAAAATTGTTTACCATAATTCATTTGGTCATAAGTTAATAATGATTGACTCGTGGGAAGTGAACAAAACCCTGGAGAATGCATCTGCATCCACAAGAAGTTTTCCTTCCAAATCAGAAGGCCTCGCACTATGCAGCGCTTTCATCTTATTTTCTGTCCTAATCATTGCAGGAAACTTGCTCACTTTGGTTCTCTTTGCAGTTGCCAAACCACTTCGCAGGAAAAGTTTATTCCTAGTTTTGAATATGGCGTTTGCTGATTTTATGTTAGGAGCCTTCAGTCTGCCCTTTTACATTTTCTTTGTCGGGAGCTACTATCAGCTTTGGACAGCGAAATATGACTTTGAACACATGGCCTACAAAATATTTTACACAAGTATCGATAACATGTTTTGTTTGGCTCGTACATATCTGCAGCCTCTATTTCCTGTGAGAGATTTTATGCCGTATTTTGGCCCTTTAAACACCGTTTATTATCCACCAGAACATACCGCATCACCATTTTCTTTCTTTGGACATTCGCTGTCTTGTTGTCTACATTAATAACTTTGTTCTATGTTTCAAGTTCAATTGGATTTGCTTTGTATGTCTCTGTCCCCGTTCTGTTGGGTATAACAGTCATCATATGTGTCTGTAACATCGCCATCTGGAGAAATTTTCAACACAAGAGTGTTGACTCACAGCATCGAAATGGAGCTTCCCGAAACAGACGCTTAACAAAGACCCTACTTCTGGTGTCCGTACTGGCTTTATTATGTTGGCTTCCCATAATCATCTTGAACATATTAATCTATATAACTAAGAAATCAATACCATGGAAGTTTTATCACATGGTGAACATTTTAAATTATTCTAACTCTTTTGTCAATCCGATTGTCTATGTATTCAGAATTCGTGAGTTTCAGCAAGCGCTACGTTTATGTTGCACGAAGAGGACACCAGCCATTAAGATGGTAAAATTCAAAGGAAGAAACCAAACGGCTGCACTTAGAACGCCAGAGATAGAACTAAGAATACTCCACAACGATCCCACTCGCCTGCAAGTTGATGTTGAACGAGAATATATGGAAACTAAGTTTTAATCAGCTGAGATAAGAGGACCTTCCGCGTTGTTACTGAGTAGTGACATCCATAGGAGGAAGAAGCCAAAAATGTGGAGTATTGTAAAAAAATAGGATAACGTTCTCAGATTTTCATTTTTTTGCTTCACAGAGCCCTGTTGTTGTGTAGGGTTGCTTTTTGCAGCATAAGTTCACACCAGTTCAGTCTTAATTTCATCTAATAATAAAAATATATTATTTTATTTATCCTATCTGAGCAAAATATCCTGTCATGTTATAAAAATATAAAATCTCTATAAATATGATAATTCCAGCTCTTAAGTAATTGCTCAAATTCACACATCTATACTTTTAAGGTTGTCAGGACACGTCAATGGCCATCTTACCGACTTTAGATAAAGTACAATTTAAAACATATTTAAAGAACACCGAATGCACAAGACACCTGCACGGTAACTCAGCCCGTGGACAAAACACTTTAATTTTAACATAAAGAAATACCAGGAAATAATCTTTTTTCTCTGAACTTAAGGTTGAATCAGGCTTGATGTTCGTAATATAAAAAATGCCCTTCGTGAAAAGGAAAACCGCCATTTTGATAAAGCAGGTTACCATGACGTCACTGTTATCTGCACGTGCGAGGAGGTAAGTGGAACGTTCACTGCGCGTGGTAAAGATATCATACTTTCCGAACAGAAATTCTGATATTTTATCGCTATCTATATTATAAAACTTTGTACAATTGGGCGATGAAAACAGCTGAGTTCCTTCCGACAGTTTGTAATAAGAGATAGGTTTGAAGATTAAGTACCTCTTTGCCTCGAAAGATCTCAGTTTCACGGGCAACATAATTAAAACTAGTGGAGTGGAAATTGTTGATAAGCTATCGAATTATTTTAATGTGTGGAGACTAGGAAATAAAATATCTCTTATTTATATAAATATACTCATTTAAGTACACATATATGTCCGGTTATCTCAACAGGAAAGAGAACTCTAATAAAACGTCCAGTAATCGTAACTTTAGTTCATCTTTAAAACCCATAACTTTATTATTGTTTTCATGTTTCCAGACCCTGAGGCACTCGAGATCTCTCTCCCCCGACAAAAACGAGTCTAAATACATTTTTGAGATATCAACCAACAAAAAAGAAGATGTGGGTTTTATCTTTTTTTCAGTAAAAATAGCTAAAAATAGCACAGTGCATCGAATTACACATGTCTGAAGCACGTTTTCTCTGAAAGGATAAATACGCTTTTTTTCCCATAAAACATTGAGGAATGTTTCCTCCTCTCACCGAGAAATGGTGACGGTTTTACGGGTTAGGTTATTTCTAGACTGATGACTAAGGAAGAGACTTGAGGAAAAACAAACCTGACGAGAGTGTTAAAGTGTGTGGCTCCGAGTGTGTAAAAAAAAAAAACATGAGGAGCTGTTCGTAATTTGATGAAAAGACATGACGCTAAAAGGACGCTGAATTCATGAGGTATTCAATTAAAATGTACTGTCGACGACGGAAAAGAGAAATTGATCGATAGAAGAAAAAACCCATGACCAAACCTCTGCGAGAAGATAAGTTACAGCTATTCCGTGTCGCGGGCTGCTTTCCTCTATTTCTTTAAGAAGCTCATGTCATCCTCTAAAAAGAACAAGGAAAATCGAGAAAGGGAAAGAAGATCAGATACGCAAACGGAAGCAAACCTATTAAATCTTTGACACTCGGCTTTCTTCTAGACCACAAGTAGTCTTTCCTTTTCGGTCAAGTCTGTTCGAAAACCTCTGGACTCGCGAACAAGACTTGGCCCTAATCCTCGCTCTGAGTGAAGGTTTCAAGGAACAGTGGGCAACTAGGAAATAAATATCAGCGCACTGTTTTAAATCAAATACATGAGGTACTTTAGTAAGATTATTTTTCTAGAATTGTGATTTTATAACCCAATAACTCTTTACGCAGTAAACACAAGGTGAGTCATGATCATTCAGCTCTTTCACCTCCAAGATCTCAGTAGCAATTCTCCTTACTGTCTGCCGTATAATTCTTATGATTCTTTTTCTAACTTTGGACATTCGCTGCCTTGTTGTTTACAATATTACTTTTTTGCTATTGGTGTTTTTTACATTTAATCTGCTTTGTATGTTGCTGTATGTTCAGTGAAACTTAGTCGATCTTGCGGTAATCGACTTTTCCTCCAAAGCCTTTCCAGCTGTCTTCTTTTGTTTGTCTTCTTTTCCTCTCTTTAATCTTGATTTCATTGGAGTACCATGGTGCTGCTGGACGAACTGTCACTGTGCGAGTCGAGAGTGGTGTGTGGAAATCCAATATACTTCGTAGTTCTGAATTATATAAATCAACACTTTGGGATATGTCCATAAGGTCAACTATTAACAATGCAATTAGTATTCCTGAGTTTCAGCAAGCGCTACGTTCTTGCTGTACGAAGAGAAGAGCAGCCATTGAGACGGAACAAATCGAAAAAAAAATCGAACGGTTGCACTTAGAACGCCGGTGATAACGCTAAGAATATTAGGAGTCGATCCACTCGCCTGTAAGAAGAGTTTGAAAGGGGAAGAGATGACCCCCGGTATTGATTCTACTTAGAGAGATACATGAAAAGTAGAAGTCATATAAATGGGGTTTTTTTGCGAAAATACGATAAACTTTTTCCTCCGAACTGCTAGCTGATCTAAGCTAAAACTTTGTTTGCAAAATAATAATGAAAATAAAACCCATCTTGAAATAAAAAAAAAAAAACTACCATTTGGATGAGCCGGTTGCCATGACAAAAGGTGTCGTCGTGTGTGAAAAGAAAAATGCTATGGTAATTCGCGCTGTGAGGATATTCTGTTTTCGAAACAAGATGAATATTATTCTGGCATTTCATCAATATCTCTAGAGAATAATCCAGGGTGCGCGTAAATATGGAATTTTTTTCGAGTGTTCAACTCGATAGAACACGAGTGAGCGCAGTAAACTTGTAAGATTTCTAGTTGAACATGAGAGAAGAAATTCCATATCTGCAAGCAACCATTTATCATATTGTTTATTATATAAACACAATGGCCCTTTACTGAAAAGAGAAGTCAACTTTAAATTTATTGAGGTAGGATCCACATTCCCTTAAGATAGGTGATAAAGTGCGTTGGTAATAAGGCTCAAAATGCGTTGAATTAAAACAAACAATGCGCGTAACTTTCAAAATTCCCGGTGACTGTCTTTCTCACTGCATGAGAAGAAATCTTTTCAAGAACACGGCCAAAATCAGCCAATGGTAAATTTTCCATTTGTCGATAAATATATTTATCAAATAAACTACGGTGTTATAAAAAGATTTCCGGCCCTGAGAAAAGCCGCAACAACACATGTGAAAAAATACGATATTTTTTCACGTGTGTTTGATATCGCCAATCAGCTGCTGACACGTCACTCGCCTTTCGCACCACTCGGTCAGGTTGATGAATAAACGGCAAAGCCTTCACGATTCTCAATACAAGGTAGTTTGTCGGAAATTCCTCAGATTATGGCGACTAGAACATTTATAAATCCGTTTTGCTCAAGGACATTGACGTTCAACCTCCTATTGAAGGGGAAGAAAACCAATTTACAAAAAGAAAAACCGAAAGTTACGTATTCAATGGCTTTGGTAATAGCGTTTCTTGCGATTCGCCACAGGCCGATTTTGGCCGTCTACTTGACAAACCTGTCGGTAAGGCCAAGTTTAATAAATAAGAATTTTGTAAATTGAAAATGACCCCCATTGTTGCTTTTGTAATCATGATTCAACGCATTTTTCCATCTTGAGCCTTAGCGCGAACGCACTGTACGATTGTCGATTCTTTTATTTTTATTCATTTATGCAAAATTAAACAATGCATCTACCAGCATGTGTCTAGAGCTAATTATCCTGAAGTATAATTACACCTTTCGTCTATCACTAATGAGGATTGTCTCATTGAGAAAGGATAACTTTCCAGTCCACTAGTGCAGTAGTTTTGAGCCAGACAAGAAATTTGTTAAAACTTAAACAAGCGTAAAACTGTGCAATAAGTTCTTGTCGTTATAGCAGGAGAATACATGCTGATACGTTCTTTGATGAACAGCCGTTTTATTGACGGTATTCGTTTAACCTGAGATGTCTTGTCTATCTGGACCACGTGATACCTTGAATACCATTACCGCGAGATACAAATAACTTTTCAGCTACTGTTGTTTGGTTTTGTTGCAAAAGATCGAGTTCCTCTCCTTTGAAAAAACGCATTTCATTCAGACAAAAAATTGTTTACCATAATTCATTTGGTCATAAGTTAATAATGATTGACTCGTGGGAAGTGAACAAAACCCTGGAGAATGCATCTGCATCCACAAGAAGTTTTCCTTCCAAATCAGAAGGCCTCGCACTATGCAGCGCTTTCATCTTATTTTCTGTCCTGATCATTGCAGGAAACTTGCTCACTTTGGTTCTCTTTGCAGTTGCCAAACCACTTCGCAGGAAAAGTTTATTCCTAGTTTGGAATATGGCGTTTGCTGATTTTATGTTAGGAGTCCTTACTCTGCCCTTTTACATTTTCTTTGTCGGGAGCTACTATCAGCTTTGGACAGCGAAATATGACTTTGAACACATGGCCTACAAAATATTTTACACAAGTATCGATAACATGTTTTTGTTTGGCTCGTACATATCTGCAGCCTCTATTTCCTGTGAGAGATTTTATGCCGTATTTTGGCCATTTAAACACCGTTTATTATCCACCAGAACATACCGCATCACCATTTTCTTTCTTTGGACATTCGCTGTCTTGTTGTCTACATTAATAACTTTGTTCTATGTTTCAAGTTCAATTGGATTTGCTTTGTATGTCTCTGTCCCCGTTCTGTTGGGTATAACAGTCATCATATGTGTCTGTAACATCGCCATCTGGAGAAATTTTCAACACAAGAGTGTTGACTCACAGCATCGAAATGGAGCTTCGCGAAACAGACGCTTAACAAAGACCCTACTTCTGGTGTCCGTACTGGCTTTAGTATGTTGGCTTCCCATAATCATCTTGAACATATTAATCTTTATAACTAAGAAATCAATACCATGGAAGTTTTATCACATGGCGAGCATTCTAAATTATTCTAACTCTTTTGTCAATCCGATTGTGTATGTATTCAGAATTCCTGAGTTTCAGCAAGCGCTGCGTTTGTGTTGCACAAAGAGGGGACCAGCCATTAAGATGGTAAAAATCGAAAAAAGAAACCGCCGAACGCCAGAAATAGAACTATGAATATTACGAACCGATCCCACTCGCCTGCTGGTTGAGGTTAAGGGAGAAGATACGGAAACTAATTGTTAGTCAGCTGAGATAGGAGGACTGTTGGCATTGTTACTGAGTAGTGACATTTATAGGAGGCAGGAGCCATAAATGTGGAGTATTGTAAGAAAATAGGATAACGTTCTTACATTTTCAATGTAAGCCCTGTTGTTACATAGGGTTGCTTTTTGCAGCATAAGTTCACACATGTTAAGTCTGAATTTCATCCAATAATAAAAATATGTTGTTTCCTTTATCCTATCTAAGCAAAATATCCTGTCGTTTTACGAAAAAAATAAACTCTTTACAAATCTGATAGTTCTAGCTCTAAAGTTATTGCTCAAATTAACACACCTATACTTTTGAGCTTGTCAGAACAAGTCAGTGGCCTTCTTACGGACCGTGCCCTCAATAGTGCAAAATAAAAATAAGATGAATGAAGAGTGTACAGCTGTCCCTGCCTCCAAACTAAAATCAAGCAAAGTTTAATCAAGTTATTTTGCCATTTATTATAAGGATAACGATCGCTCATTTAGATCACATATAATTTAAAATATACTTGAAGAGCACCGAATGCACATGACACCTGCACGGTAACTCAGCCCGTGGACAAGAAACTTTAATTTTGACATGAAAAAATATCACGAAATAATTTTTTCCTATGAACTTAAGGTTGAACCAGGCTTGATATTCGTAATACAAAAAAAGCTCTTCGTGAAAAGTAAAACCGCCATTTTGGTAAAGCGGGTTGCCATGATGTCATTTTCATCTGCATGTGCAAAGAGATAAGCGGAACGTTCACGTTGGTTGAAAGAGCGTGCTCTATGAGAGTATAGAGCATAGAACTGAGCTAAAGCTGTCACGCCA
This sequence comes from Pocillopora verrucosa, assembly GCF_036669915.1. Lineage (NCBI taxonomy): Eukaryota > Metazoa > Cnidaria > Anthozoa > Scleractinia > Pocilloporidae > Pocillopora > Pocillopora verrucosa. Next base: position 9,866,638 of record NC_089316.1, on the reverse strand, counting down.
TCTGCCAAATTGTACCATGTTCAACCTTTTCCGGGACTTCTTTTTAGCTTTTTTCCGATAATTGAAAGTGAAATTTCGGAACAAGCGAGCCGGCAAGTAGTAACAGAAGAACCAAAGAAAGGTTTGTAAACATACCAGGCGCCTTTATTTACGTTATTAAAACGTGGGCAGATACGAAAATCCTCAAAGGAAAAACAAAATAGACATTCCGAGTTTTAAAGATTTTCACGCTCAGTTAGATTGCAAGCTTACGTACGGTAATGAAAATCAAACACAGCCAACACTCGTATAGTATATAAAGTTCAGAGTTCAAAAACAAAACAGAACAAAACAGAAATGATTAAAAAATATAACCAAACTGGCATAACTGTTAAAATTCATACTAATCATGACGGTATCTGAGCAAATATGATCATGCTGAAGTCCATCGCGGCTCGCTTATCATGCCGATCTCCGGTCATCACAGTAAAGCAAGCCTCAGAAACTACATCGGCCGCCCTTCGAGTGAAAAAAAAGAGCTCGCTCTGATATCCTTTCCAATGTGTTGAGTGGAAAGTCACTTCAGTCACTGCAGCCGAGTTTTGCGGCGCTGTCATCCCGAGCGATCTTCATGTTCCGGTGAATTCGGCTGTCGTTCATTTAAAAAACACTCGCCTTGAACAGTTTGTTTTCTACCTTGTCATGTGAAAAAACCCGCGTGTTTTTATGAGCCATAATTCGGCTGAAGTTCACTGAACATTTCATTTCAAGATTCTGAATTAAAAACTTCAGGCAAAAGCGTTAAATTTGACCTGCCGAATTATTTTAGTTTGTAAACTATCGCAGAGTGTGAACTTTGATGGTTTTTGAACTTTGATGGTTTGACACTTTTGACAGCTTTTGTCTTGTACAGCCAATCAGATTATTTGAACCATTCTAACAGGGATTCTGATTGGCTTATTGTAGCGTGCTCTATGAGAGTATAGAGCATGCTGACGACACTGTTGTTCGCTTTGGAAATAAAGTTTGTTTTGAACATTGAAAGTAATACATGGGGAATTTAACGGATTCTTTATTATAAAACAAATAGAGAAGCCTTGACTGTGCTCTGTTCTGTTATAAAGCACTTAGGAAGCGGCTAGAGCACTCAAGAAGTGGGAAGAAACACTCGACTACGTCTCGTGTTTCTCCCTACACTTCTTTCGTGCTCTAGCCGCTTCCTGCGTGCTTTATAACAGAACAGAGCACAGTCAAGGCTTCTCTATTTGTTAATTCGAAACAGAAATTCTGATATTTCATCGATATCTATATCATACAACTTTGTACAAGAGGACGATGAAAACAGCTGAGTTCTTTCCGACAGTTTCCAATAGGACATAGATTTGAATATTTAGTACCTCTACGCCTCGAATGAGCTCAGTTTCACGGGCAACATAATTAAATCTAGTGGAGTGGAAATTGTTGATAAGCAATCGAATTTTTTTCGTGTGTGGAGAGTAGGAAAGAAAATGTCTCTTATTGTAGTAAACAAATTCATTCAAGCACACAGATGTATCCGGTTATCTCGACAGGAAAGAGAACTGTAATAAAACTCTAGTAATCGTAACTTTAGTTCGTCTATAAAATCGATAATCTAATTATTAATTTCATATCCAGACGCTAAGGCGCTCAAGATCTCTCTCTCCCGCGGGCAAAATGTGTCTAAATACATTTTTGAGAGATCAACCGACAAAAAGAAGACATGGTTTATATTATCGTTTTTTTTTCCAGTATAAAATAATTAAAAATAGCGCAGTGCGTTGAATTAGTCATGTGTGAAGAGAGGATAAATACACTTTTTCATAAAACATTTAGGAATATTTTCTATTTTTGTCGAGAAATGGTGACGGTTTTCCGGGTTAGATAATTTGTAGACTGATGACTAAGAGTCTTAAGGAAAAACAAACCTGACGAGAGTGTTAAAGTGTCTGACTCCGAGTGTGTTGACAAAAAATACATGAGCAGCTGTTCGTAATTTGATTGAAAGACATGACGCTAAAAGGATGCTGAATTCATGAGGTATTCAATTGAAATGTGCTGTCGACGACGGAAAAGAGATCACGAAATTATCACAAAGATATAGCGAAATTATCGCAAAGATAGAAAAAAAAATTATCCAAAAATTGATCGATAGAAGAAAAAACCCATGACCGACCCTCTGCGAGAAGATAAGTTACCGCTATTCCGTGTCGCGAGCTGCTTTCCTCTATTTCTTTTAGAACATCGAGTCATTCTCGAAAAAAACAAGTAAATCGAGATAGGGAAAAAAATCAGAAACGCAAAGGGGAACAAACGCATCAAATCTTAAACATTAGGCAGTCTCTCCTTTTCGGTCAAGTCTGTCGCGCGAGTCCGAAAAAAGAAAAAAATGTGGTCGGCGCGTCACGCGGAACCCTGACTTGGCCCTAATCCTCGCTCTGAGTGAAGCTTTCAAGGAACAGTGGGCAACTAGAAAATAAATATCAGCGCACTGTTGTAACTCAAATAAATGAGGTAAGCAGAGATTATTTTTCTAGAATTGTGATTTTATAACCCAATATCTCTTTAACAAGAAGAAAGAAACGCAAGTCAAGTCATAATCATTTGAACAATTCTGTCACAAAACATTTATCCACGGTGACATTTCTTAAGTTTTTCGTTAAGGCATGAAGATATGTGGGGAAAACATGGCCCTTAGAACTCAACCTACAGTATCGCCGCCATCTTAAAAATATCGCAAACAAATATTTGGATTCCGATAACGCGTTTCCTACTCAAGTCAGTTCGTTGATAAAAAAAAAAAACCTTCTTCTTTACCATGGTTTACAAAGATCTCTTGTTTACATATCTTCCCTTTTTCGTTAGAGAAAAGGAGCCCATCCAATGTACATCCGGCATAAGTTGTCATCGCTTGTGGCCTCCTGCAAAATGGAAAAAACATCCATCATCTTGATAACGTCAGAAAAGTAGGTGGAAGGGTTATTTAGGTTAAAGGGTCCACCCAAGGGACATGACATAAGGTCTGGAAACCAGACCTCTCTAGAAGGTTCCAGTTTCCTAACTATAACACAAATAATTTTAGAACTTTCGCTTAAATGATTCACACGCAGTTTTTCTCCCACACTTTGCTCAACTACTTGAGGAAAAAGCAGCTTTTATTCGTGGAAAAAAAACAACAACAATAACAAAATGGGAATGAAACAACAAACCAAAATCAACACACAATCAAGCGACCTCACCTCGATCAGGTAATGCACCTGTCCTTCTATCGAGAGAGGAATCATGATCTTGCTGGTTCCTTCAAAGCCTTTGATCCGCCTTTCCACATCTTTCAGAATCTTAAGACCCTGAAAATGGAGAAGAGACAATTGGCTCCGTCTGACATTCTTCTTTCTCCTGCTCGGCCGCTAACAATTACATTGCATTTGCTTTTGCGAAAATCAGTCTTACAGCACTCTTAAGAATTATATGTTAACTCTCAAGGGTTCAACGGAAATATTTGGATGGACTACTTTAAATGGAAAATGGAATAGGCTCCTATTGGTAGAAGGGATGCTTGTTGGCTCCATAATTTGACTACCTTGAATAACATATGACTATCTCTTGTACAAGTATTTACTAAATGAAGTTGTCTATCTTCTTACAGATATCATAAAATTGCACATTCTTTACACGAAGATTGTGAATTAAGATACTCGCCTCTTCATTTGTAACTTCCCCTGTTTCTTTATTCTTTGAAGCCTCGGAAAGTAATTCCCTTCCCTTAGTCCTCTGCCACTCCACAAGTGGATCATATATAAAGGTTCTGAGGACACTATGAAAGGAAGCAAAGGTTAGAGCGTCACTTCATTGGCGCATTTAAGAGAAATTTGCATTTGAGGGTCAAAAGTAATCCTGCTTTACTATGCTTTGTGATTGGTCCAGAAAACTCGCGCCACTTTCTAAAATATTCAGATTCAAAACGAAACCCAAACACGACTCAGTCACTCCCGAGCTTTAAGCAATTTCAATACTTGTATGTACTCTGGTTTCTAATTGAACCCATCTTTGTTTATTCGCAACACGCCTGATTGGCCAATGTGATTACTCAGGACTTACTTCAACAAACACTCGCTCGAAAAGCCTGAGTAGTGTTACAAAAAATTTTCGAACTCACGTGAGCAAAGAATCGCACTGATTTCTCAGAAGACGCAAGGTAACTTCGCAAGAGCGACGAAAAACTCCCTCGTATCCAAGAGGACCCTACCAAAGGAAAAAATATGAAGATGAAAAATAAATCTCAGTTAAAAGCACTACGGCTGTCTTCAAAATCAGAAAACTGAGACCTCACTTGCCATATTTCGTTCGCTTGTTCGTATCTTTTTTTAAGATATCATTTTTTTTGGAATGGCTTACCATAGCATTTACAATGTTATGTGTCAATCGAAATGGCACGCGTTCCGGACAATCGAAGGTTTCTCCCTGCGAAAAAGGAAAAAAACGGCGCACAACAAGATCAGTGTTACTGCCGCGGTGAACCTTCCCTATCAAACGAAGTACACCTAAGTCACAGAGAAATTTTCCACATTTTCCTTAATATTCCTCTCTTTCTGATTGAGAGTAATTTGCAAATGTTGTGGTTAAATTTTATCCTTGGTTCAAATTTTATTTCTTTTGTTTTTGGGCATTGCAAAGTATGATAGTGAGTTTGAAACAAAGGAAAATATAACAAGAACCAAGGATAAAATTGAACTACAACGCATACAAGGATTACGCCTACAACACAGTCAACGATGCAATCAAAATATTTTTGTAACCAAGCTAGAGAGCAAAATTTGTGAGCACCATATTTATGTACAACTACGGACAGTTGTTCGGGTGACCATTTTAAGTCTGACCCACATGACAAATTCATATTAGTAATGTAAATCGGACGGCTCATTTAAAATTACCGCAGGATTATCCCTAAAAGGCAAGGGACAAAATCCTATTACCAGCTAATAAGCTCAATGAAAAGTGCAATAAATTATAACTGTTATTCTAAGATAAAAGTGTTAAACAGTTGGTTAAACATCTGAGTTAAACAAAGCGCTCAGAGTAGAGACAAGCATGTGCAAGGCAATTAACTCTCATTGGCCAGTTTTAAAACTACCTGGTTTGACCTGTCCAATCAGAATTAGCCTCTGATCATCGGACGGGTTGAATCGGACAATTCTGGTTCAGTAGCAGCGGTGCCAAGCAGTAAACGAGGGATCAATCAGATTCAATATTTTCATTAGCACAACCAGGAAGTCGTAACGTGACAGAACTCGCATACGGAATAAAAGGAACTGACCTTTTTAAACAGACAGTTGAAGTCGACATGGACGCAGGCCCCACTGGTAGCGTCAAACAGAATATTCTCACCATGGCGATCACCAAGACCTAGGATATGACCCACCATACACATAACCGCTGACGTTCGGCAGTAAGCCAGGCGGCTCATGTACCTAATAAGGAGTAGAGAGAAATGGACTTTAATTGCATTTTATAACATTTTAAGAACAGAACCTCTTGATCGAATGATGCCATAAAGAACTTGAAAAAAATACGCACCACGAAGTTGGATTAGGAAACGTCTTCAGAAACCACTCATGAAAAACGGAAGGGTGCCTATTCGTGAACAAAGGTGGAATGGCAATGTCATCATTTCACTTCATATAATGTAAAATTGTAAAAAGGACACAAACCACAAGGGTCAGCTCACATAGATACACACCTGGGAAGGATTTCATTCAAGAAGACACGTTTCTTGTCCCTAAAGTTAGGAAGCATATAACGAATTAGTTTTCAGTTGAGTGTTGTAATCTATGGCTACACCGATCTTGCTTTCCTTCCACTGTGATTGGTTTAGAAAACCAAGGCCACCATCTCAATCAATCAGATTCAATTACTTTGGATTTTTTTCAAGTACAGAATTTTTCTCAACACCAGTGAAGAAATAGAAAACCAAAGAGAGAACACAACACGAAAACAGTCACACAGAAAAATGAACACCACCAAAAGACGCACTCAGGTTTGTTTCCTGCTCTGTCCATTAATTTTTTTAGCTCCGCTCCTCGAGTATACATATTTTTCTCTCTGTAAAAATACAAAGTAGTCAAAGATGTGATTTAGTTTCCTTGACCAAATTTTTTTACCTGATTTATTTGATCATGAACCTCTGTGCACTTCTGTCAACTCGTGAGTATTGGATCAAACCACTAAGACACGCTTGACCCTTTCACTCCCAAGATCTCATTAGTAACTCTCCTTACTATCTGCTATACAGTTCTTGTGATGTTAGTTCAGAGAATTTGGTATTGGATCAACTAATAATCCCTTGACTGATATTTTTCTGTATTCTTAACACTTGCATACTTTATCATATTAAATTTTAATCATAATATTTTTAATATTTATCAAATTTACAATATTATTATATTGATGATGTAAGGAAAAATTCTGCCTCGGTCACTCATGGGTTAAAGGAATAAAACGACAAAATGGAGAAACGACGTCCTTACTTGTAAATTTTCGTGAGTATGTTTCTTAAGCCATAAGTATTTTGTACCCATTCTAGCAGTCCGCATTCTTCATTTAAAGGAATCACCGCCTAGGAAAAAAAAAGGAATTCATAATTGACCTGGGAAAAAGTATGGCGAATGTTCCGCTGTGGCATGCCATAAAAGAGAGGAAAAAAAATGTTTGAAATAACATACACAACATCAATGACAATAGCAACAAGAAGCTGACAGTCATTCTAACTAAAGGAATCAAGACTATAGCAGAAATATCGAACGTGAATGGTTTGTGTCATGCTTGTGTAATTTCTCAATAGGTGGCATGTAAGCCCACTGTTATCACGCACCTCGCTGAGATGCAGGTGTTTTTTGTTTTTTGTTTTTTGTTTAACGAAAACGCATAACCGATGGCTAAATTGTTTCTTAGATGTTGTCATAGTTTTGATAAATTGGTAACAGGACTGAGTGTCGTTCACTTCTTGGTCTTCCGATTTTGTCAACCACTCGGATGATTACAGACCGAATTGAACTCAACTCAGTACTATTACCATAACAACTTCCATAAAAAAATGAAAGCAACTAAATTAGCACTTCGAGGAAAACACACTGATTTTTCTTTTGATTGCTCCTCTCTAAAACACCTTCAATTTACCTAAAACAGCACGACTTACATAAGTACGAATGTGCAGCTGCCTTCGTCGAGATTCAGGATCTTTTCTTAAACACTAAAATGAGAAAAGAAATATTATAAAAATATTTTTTATCACACCGAGATTGACGAATACTTACAAAACAGAATCAATTGCAAATAATCCTTGATGCATAACTAGAAAGCTACAATCTATTCGATGAATGAACGGCTACCCGATGAACCGAATGAATGCCTGCATGACTGACTGATTGACTGAATGACTGACTAACCGATTGCACTGAATTTGTCATACAAAGATCGACAATTGTTATACCAAAGATCAAACCTTGTTGATGAGGGCGTTAAATTCCATTGTTCTACAATCCTTTCGAAGATCATCCTGTAATAGAATACAGAGCAAATAAGAAGAGAGGATGATGGAATTTAGAGTTTGTCTAATACAGACGTTTGAGCTATGTTAACTGTTATGTCACTGTACAATTTTCTTACGTGAGATTAAGCTACAAGATTGATTATAAAATAAAAAAAAAACTAGCACAGCACATTTGTCTTTTTTGTGTTTTATCATGATGAATTTATTCCCTGAGGTTAAAAATCCCAATATCAATCACATAGTGCCTCTCCCCAGTCATTCCCTGTAAAATGCAACGGCGGATCTGTACTTGAGAAATTTGATAAAACTGCCTCGATATCATCGAAAGGGACGGTAATATTCATACCTGTGCTTTAAAGAGGCACATTTCTTTTTGAATTTGTGAAAAGGACAAAGAACAAACCTTGGGTTTACACATCATGGTGTACGAGTTTCCGTCACTGCCTTTAATGGTGATTTTCTTCGGTTTCTGTAGAGACGCTAGAACATCAACCTATTATAAAAGATACAAAAAATGTAAAAAAAAAATGCAAGTACGAAAGAGCAAAAGTAAAAGTAAAAGCAAAAGCAAAGGAAAAAAAACAAAACAAACAAAAACAAAGAAACGACCCTCCAAAATGCTTATCACTGAAATGTTATGATCGTCTTCGTTAATCCAAAATTAAAATGGCTTGCAACGTATCATGGCTAGGAACACAACACACACATACTAACCGTGTCCTCAAAGCCGATGATACAAGCTAGCGAGCCTGGGAACGGATTGTGATCGTGATGGCTTCCGGCTCCTGAAGGCAAGGTCACAGTCATAGCAGACTGGAGAGGAACTATAATTGGACTAAAATCTCTGAAAACGAAACACAACAAAGACGAAATCAAAATAATAATAAATTATTACTGGCAACGTTAGTACCCTCTCAATTTAAACTCTATAAGCTTCACCGAACAAGCATTGCCATTTTTAGGAGTATTTAAGCTTTTTTTCTCAAAGGCTCGCAAGGATAAAAAACTTAATTCTTTGCCAGGTAAATTGACACATCAGACAATCTTATCCACTAGATGGGCCAGTCAAAGCTTTTGTTATTATAACTAAATGGCAAATGGCAAACAAAGTTACGCGATCAGGTCGTGCCAGCAAGTGTTTGATCACGAGGAAGCAGAGTTCAACGTCTCACCCATCAGACACAAGCCTCTTGAGAACAGAGAAGTCATGACTCATGCTCAACTTGTCTTTGGAAGGACCTTTGGTAGATACTTCCTTGTTGCAAACTTCAAGTAGTCTATCAGCTAGTCTTGTCGAGTGCTGCGAAGTGGAAAAGAAAAGCATGTTACCACAGGTACACTAACTTCACCAGGCAGTCGTGTACATTCATTGACATAGACAAACCAATACATATCAGTTGAACCACCTTTAAAGTAAATTTTTCATTAGGTAATTAGCAGTTTTTGCTTATCTTCTCCAACCTTACCTCCCGTTTTGGTGTTTTACAATCATCTCACCAACGAAAATCACTACGACTGAATGGTACAATCGAAACGTGTCTCTCTTAAGGTGACTTCGATAATCTTCTTCGTTTTATTAGAGGTAATGACAAACTTAACTTTCACTCGTTGGCCCTTCAGATACAAAAATTGTATCTTTAAGGGAAAGACTAAGTAATGTTGAGGTAAATTGTTGAGTTTATTTTACACATTCGCTACAAGCAAGGAAAATCCATGGTCTAATTCCCTCTTGAGACTCTCTCTAAACAATGAAAACTCGGACCCAGACCTTTACCGCCAGGTAAGCTACCAGTAAGCTTCAGAAAGTTCACAAGTGTGATGGCCTTTAAATCAACTTCAAGTAGGACAGGCCTTTTGTATACCGCTAATACAAAAAGGTAAAAACTTAACTGAATTGGAATTTCCGACCCATTGTCAAAGCAAGCAGAACAACAAAAATGGTTGAGCACTACGTCAAAAACTCACCTCAAGGAACTTTTTCAACGTAATGTCGCGCGAACTAAAAGAAAAATCATGAAAAAAGAGCAACTGCTCGTTAAACATACGCTACTGATGACAAAGTATAAACCTATGCATTATACCTTTACTTCCCAGATCTGATGAAAAATTTTCTTGCCTAACTGTTACACATTTACTTATCGATTGGTAACATAATTTATTGCAATATTATGGTAACACTTTCTGGATGAGACGGTTATGAATTTTCATCACCTAATCAGAAAGTGTGGAAAATTTCAAAACATAACCTCACTTTTCTGAACAAAAAATGCGCACAATATTGTAATTCAACTAAACAAAAATAAAACGTGGTTCCAGTAAGTGAGAAACAGTGAAACTCAGCTCACCTTGCCTTATGAAAGATTTGATAGCAACGCTTTGTTCTCATGGCGAAAGAAGACTGTGGAAAAAGCAAATCAATAATTTTTAACCCGCGCTGTTTGGCTTTACGGACGTCTCGATAACCTGAAATGAAGCCATAATCAAGAAAAAAAGAGAGCAACTCAACTTTGTTAATGCACCGAAACTTGACAATCAGTTTTCGCTAAGACTTATTTAATCGAGTGACAAACTGTTCAAAACAACTCCTCGGTTGCCTCTTATGATAACATCTTCTCCATTTGCCGATAATTTATGAGTAGGTCCTCATAATTAGCGCTTCGGTGTTTCTTCGTCACAATTAGGTGTTTCTTCCTAATAATTAACGCAACCGTGTTTCTACGTCGCGGGTTAGTAGGGACCTTAAGCAAACCACGACGGCGACTGCAACGTGGACGTGGAAAAACAAAAGATCTAATTAGCAGAACAATAGCTCAGCACGTGCGTTTTAAAACTTTGTACATTTCTCAGCCGTCCTATGCAAAGCAACAACGTGAAATCACCACAATTTGCGTCGTCTACGAACCGAGACCGCGACGACAAATTATTTTAATTTCCATTTGGAACTCAACGCTTCTTTTATACGGTATGCTGAAGTTGAGGTGTGGCGCTGTATGAGACGGTAAACAAATGCAGCCATTTTTGAAATTCTAATTTAAGGCAGAAATTCATTTTTTAATCGAAGTTTTCCTTGGCGTTGCCGTCCTGACTGCTTAAGGTCCCTAGTATGAGGCCGTGAGCAACTTGAGCCAACAAGAGGTCTGGACCGGGTCTACAATTGATAGTTGGTACCAGACCCCTGGCAGACCCCCAAGCAGACGATTAGGCGAATACGTTGTCTTCAAGATACAGCATTTCTATCGATAGTTCAAATTATGATCTCCAAACACAGTTTTTTCCAAATGCAAGGGTCATTAAATTTCTTGAACTTCTCCCTGTAATGACTAACCTTTGAAACAGCCATCATCATCCACATCGCTTGTTGTGGGTACGTCACTAATAGTTTGGCGATGATCTCCTAAACAATAAAAAGGAAGAATGAGGACAACACAGCAAAAAATGTTTCCACAGAAGAACAAAGCAAAAAAATTAATAGCGCTAATGATTGAAAATACTGCGTCTAAAAATCACAGGACATGAAATAGGGTAACGAGATGTTATACCACTCAACACAAAATGGCACATTAGTAAAACCCACCCTGCTCAAGCATATGCATGGCTGCATCATATTTTATACGATATGGTGAATTAACCATTCAACCCCTGAGGGTGACTAGCGTCTAATTTCTCCTTACCATATCACCCCTGAATCCCACATTAGCGCCACAAGAATAAATAAAATGATCACCAGCCAAGGAAGCCCTTGACTGTTTAACAAATTCTCCTTGTCAGCACCTTAGTAAATGGATAGAGAACAGTACGGAAGATGCACTACTGAATAGAGGAGAGCAATATTGAGCCAGTTTCTCACTGCTACTTACCTCGAGCTTATGAAAGACCGTTTGGTTTGCATGGCAAATGCGAGAAATAAGTAAAGAGAACGCTGTGAGGAACTGATACGCTGGTAGTTTGTTGGTCAGATCTGACATGATCTGTAGTAAAGAGCAAGAAAGAAAAATATAGTTATAATCGATCACGATATAAGCCTTAATAAATTCACCGGGCTTCATGGTTAAATTTCATTCATGTTTTACGGTTTGTTTTCCATTGTTTCAAAATATAACCCATACCGAAAAAGTAACGATGGTGAACAAAAGTAATTCAAACCTCGTTGCAATCCGCCAACTTTTGCCTCTTTCCTCCTCTATCAGATGCTTTGGTCTGTCGACCTTCGTTGAGCATAAAAATGTTAGTAAGTTCGACATTAGCAAAGTTCACACAGTAGATCAAAATTATTTATCTTTTCAAAACAAGAAACAGTTCCATCATGGCATAGCGTAAGTAGCTGTCTTGTGGAGTAACAAAGATATGAACAGTAGAAAAAAAAAGAGCTGTGGCAGAGGAACTCACATCAAACCATCAACTGTTTTGAAACAATTGTGCATTTCTCGTCTACACTACCATGGATTCAAGCATGAGTATGGGTGGATATCATATAAATTCAGTGTATGTATACAGTATATGTAAATTCAGTATATGTATAAAGATGCTGAAACCTCTTGAGCCATAGAGAGTGCTCCTCTACGCAAAAAAAAGGAAGCGCCTCTCTGTCAAAAAATCGTCAAGTTTACTGTGAGCTTGTGTCTACATGAAGTTAATGAAAAAGAAAAATTGAAAAATCAACCAACCCACACGCTGCTGTATAATAATTTGTATCCATAATTTTTTTTTTTTTTCGTTAATTGATCGATTTTTTCATTTTTAAAATAACGACGCATTACCTTGATCAGAAACTGTAGCGCCAAAGTTAAGCCAAATAGTTAGGAGACGAGGCATGGATTGATAGATAAATTTGTTTCCAAACTGAAGAGACAGTCCGTAATGTTTGAGAACAAATGGAATGAAGTCCCTGGAAAGATAATGATTCAAGCATAGAATAAGCATTAAAGAGATTCAAACTGTTCAACAAGGTTAAAAGGCTGGAGGAACAATAATGAAGGGTAGATGTCGTTAAGGTAGCAGAAGAGAGGACAGCGATTTCTATAGCGTCGAGGAAGTCACCATGGTAACTACACCACAGCTTTCCTCTAATAGATCTTGATGGTATGGCGGGGAACATAAATTATAAAACAAAGCGAGTAAAACAACTGAAGACAATTACGATACCAATAGCACATAAATTACTTGTACTTACACATAAACTTTGTTCGATTTTTCTTCTCCTTCCGGACAAGCTGACATCAGCTTGTCATAGTATTTTCCCAAATAGAAATGGCCATTTTCCCAGCTACCATGAAGTGCAGTCACCTCCTACGATAAAAGCGGTAAGAATGACCTCTGCAGGGTTTTTATAAAAAAGAAACGGGTGCACAATGTAGGCACATGAGCAAAAACCAGTTAACACTCAAATTAAGTCTTAATCTGGTCTATTGGAGGAGTGATTTGTGTAAGGGCAATTATATACACATTAATAAACTGCAATCAAAGTAATTTGCAGAGCTTTAGGACTCGCACAAAACAAAAACAAAAACAACAAATCCTCCGACCTGTCTTTAAGGAGACAGCGGTTGAATAGCGGTCGGGATGCATTTACTGAATCCAATCTGAAAATGAGTGACCCAATACCGATTCAACTGTCGGCTTGTATCTTTTTGTTATGAAAAGATGGTCGTAAGTGTTGGGACGAGGCAAGTTACACATTAAAACCAAGTGAAAGGCATCACATTACCTTGTACTGTTGAATGGCACGATTAGCTGCATAGTGAGCCGTCTCCTCAATCCATCGGCCGATAAGTAGCAAGGCCTGGACGAAAAAAATAATGTTAATGTTGTGGTCTGCTTTTTTTATAGCTTAAAACTTTCTATCCAGTTTGATTTTCAGCTTTTGTTCGTTTGTTTGTTTGTTTGGACCGGAAATCTCACGCCACTTTCCCAACCAATCAGATTCAAACCACAACGAATGGCGCCTTAGTCGATCACGTTTTCCCGCACTTCAGACAGTTTGTTTGTGTTAACTTTAAGCGACCATTGGCTTCTTGTGTATTTTCCTTCCTTCTTATCGGCTCCTGTGATAATTCCGGTTTTTGTTTAACGAGATTTAGTCAAAAACCCAATTACTCACTGCAAAAAGTCTCCGAATATCAGGTTTAAATAACAAAACTTTCTTGCTTCCTCGCTTCCAAAACCCGAAAACGTCCCCGAGATGTTTAAACTTGAGGTAAACTAACTTGCATGAGGTGAGGTTGCTAAATTAACTTGTCACGAACTCGGCAGGCAATGTAAACGAAAAAGTTGACAACACCATGAAACGCTTAAAGCATTGATACACGTAGCTTACACTCGACATGATTCCATCGTTATCCATTGAAGAGGGCACCAGAGGATTATCCCGTTCTAGGAACCACGAGGTGAGACAAGTGCTAGACTTTTAATATCTCGCTCTAACTAAGGAATGAAGCACACGCACGCAAAACAGAGAGGCTAAGTCCACAAAGCTACCAACCTTTGCATGGATAAATCTGTCCAGTCCCCCATCTGACACTGTGCTGCTGCCATGCGGCCATTGTTCACTGTTAAGAAATAAGACCAAAAACCATAATGTTTATTTTGAAAGGATGTTTCTGGCTAGTGAAATCGCCTGATCATGATAGAAAAGGAAAAAATCTGCCAAGCCTCATGGCATAGTGCGGAATATCCTGTTTTATCGTGATTCCGTGAATTCTATTCCATAATTTTCTAACTTTCGTTCGAATTGTTGAGACCACTTTTTAAAAAAAAAATTAATCAAAGTTAGGAAAGCGAATGGAGAATATTGTTTTCATAAACTTTGGATTTATAGCTTTTATTCTGTCCGAATCCTTCTGCATCGTTTTTGTACCAGCAAGGTGTTTCAAAAAGGTACTGCGCATACAGGAGTGGCTATCCTAAAACTGACTATAAACTTACAAACTATTCGGAAACAGGGAAAAATTATCTTCACATATAAAGACAAAATGTTACAGAGCTCACCTGACAGCCCGTTGCAAACTTATCAGAGCGTTATGAACATCACCCTATGACAAAACAAAAGGGATACCCAACTCTTTAGTTAAAAAGATAACACCCAAATATGATTAGTAATGTTCTACATGGAACTGTGCAGTGATAGGACCCTTATTTTTTCCCTCGCCTCTTGTAATCGAATGTTGTCGAAAAAGGACACTAATAAAAACGTGACGGAATGCAAAAGTTTATAATTCCGAAATTCTTGTACACGGAGCGGCTATTTTGGTTGCCGCGGGGAATACTATAAAATTTTGGCGACGGAGATTTTAGCATAGGTCGTCAAATTCGTGATCTGTGTTCGGCGGTCATGTACATTATTCAGTTTCGACGTTTTCATAAGTTAGTTTTCATGGCCTGAAGTCTAAGAGGGATAAAAATTTAAATAAAATTATTGCTCAATCTCCTTTGTTCCTTCCATAAGAAATTGCCTCTTTCTGTTCGGTTCCCCGAATTCTATATATGCCTTGAGTCACGTGAATCAGCGAAAACGAATGGCAGGCACAATGCTTACCCGAAAGACAGGCGATGTGGTTTTTTTCTGACGACTAAAATGTTATTTGACTTTAGGTCGCCATATGGAAAAGGTTGACCTTCGAGACTCTCAAGTGATCAAGAAACAAAAGCGACCCCTCCTTAGTCTTGCATTTCTAGTATACAATCCACAAAGTAAATGACTTACTGATAAGGAGACTGATTATGTGTTCCTACCTGGCTGGCCATCCATTTCGCACGTTCAATGCATAAACTTGGCAAAGCGAAGGCACTAGCACTTAAAAGCGAACTGTCAGCAGTTTGGACGTGACCCGCTCTAAAGGAAAGAATAATGTCCTCATCATTTGTAAGCTGAAGTCTATCATACTTTTCTTCACAAGAAAACATTAATAAAGAGTAAATTCCACTTTTCGAAGTAACTGTCGACCGATACATTCATTACAAGGATAATAACTTGGGAGTGGTCGTTTAGTAGAAGTTTAACCAAACCCGAGAGTAGAGATTCCGTCTTTTTAAAAGAAAAAAAAAATGACACGAAGAGGCTCTTCAGCATACTCCCTAAACACACTGCAACTGACTGAAAAAATGGAGCGACACTTACACCCTAGCTGCTTTTGCACTTTGAAGCCAACTTTTCCCTTGTTCTTTCTGTAACTCTTCAGAACTAAAGGCAATTTAAAAACACAAAACATCATTTCAAAAACTTCACTCCTTTACTTGGTAATCGTCCTCACATCCTCTGGGATCTGCTGTGTGAGATATTCAACTGCCGGTGTATAATTTCAGCTGATAAAAGCAGTCTTAATCTATAGTCAAAATGTATAAGACTGGTTTCCTGCAAACACCTTACAGAGAAAGACAAAATCAGTGGGAAGGGGAAAGAACATTAATGTTAAATGGAAGTTTCGTTTATGTTATTCCCTTGTTAAGATATCTAGTAAAACCAATGCTAACAACAATATGCTGATAAACCTATTCAAGGGGACAATTAGGTTTTATCAACTGAGTTGATGATGTAAAATTGCTGCCGTAAAGAGTTTCCGAAACTGAGGTTTCGAGCGTTAGAACTTCGTCTGCCTGGTAGTCAGGAAAGCCGAAAAACTCTAAAATATTCCCACCAATAGCGAAGCTCCATGTTCGGCATATAAGCACGCACACAACCCACAATTCCTCTATTTGCTCTGACAAAGGGCTAACGCTCCAAACGTAAGCTTAAGAGACTCTTTACCGTGGTCAATTCATATTATCAACTCAATTGATATCCCCAAATTATCTGGGATTACTCCCCACTGACGCAGCACCACAGTTTCTTTGAAAACTTAACTCTTAATTCAAGGAGACACTAACCTTGGTAACAGTTTTAAAACAACTCGTCTCAAATTTAAGATTGGTTCCCTCGTGCGAAATGATGTCTACAATAGGTCATTCAGTTGGTATATGAGAAAAAAGAAATGTAAAAAGGTTCATAACTAAAATATCACAAGCAGTTCTAAAGTACTCTGAGTAAAAACAAAAAAATAAGAAAACAATAATTCTGCTGATGACATAACGAGGATGGTAAATATGTGATTTCAGTAAAAGATAATGTATTCGTTGAATGTCACAGGGATACTCGGCGAAAAGAACTACTAATTGGAAGGTCGTAGGTTCGACTCCTGTTCGGAGCACTCGGAGCTCTTTTTCTCCGATTACGCCTGCGTCATGCACTGAATAACATCGCCTTTCAATTATTCTACTGCATATGAGCCATACGACCTTAAAGAGTTAATAGATTTCCATAAAACAGGGGTTTGTGTCGTCCAATTCTGTCCGTAAGCATACTCTTGATAAGAAAATTGGACTCTCGCTTCGTAGATGTCTGATTTAGTTAATCACTCGTATGTGTGATTAGAGACCGAGTGGAGACTCGGTCCTATTCACCAGTATTAGTCTCCTCTATAAACTGTAATAACGATGAACTGCTGTCACAAACCTGTGAGATGTGCAAACGTGACTGCCAGCTATTTGTCACGCCTATAGTATCGATTCCATCAGCTGCTACAAGGAAATTCCTCTGTACTGCCTCCTCCACCTCGCGAAGCATGTGCAGCCTTAGCGTTCCGTTCGGTTGAGAAGGAAATAGAAGTGAACATTGTTGTCAAAATCGGAGCATTTTTATAACGGAAAAATATAGCACACACAAATTGATGGAAAAAGAGGATCTTGAAAAATCTCAGCTGAGTTTTCCTAGAAGCTCCGACCAAGATGAAGGCTTTAACAGTATTCACAGTTATTCAGTGTAAAGAACTGATCTTTGCAGTTGAGCTGCGATTAACAAAAACCGTCGGGAAGCAGCCTAAGAAAACTCGTGCTTCGAGGAGATTCCATATGTAGCTTCGTGGCTCGACCAAGAAGTGTTCGACCGGTATCTGCGAGGCATGGGTTCGAGAAGCGTTCAGGCCTTAATTTTTCCAGGCCTCTCATCTACAATTTCTTTCACAGCAGCTTAAATTCCTTCTATTCTCTTCGCGGATCAGAATATTATATATTTTATTTTGAGTAACTTATCACTGTATACCTCACAATGTGTTCATAACCACGTTGATAGGACCCAGACTCCATACTTGCCGCGGACAAGAATCCCATCTGCTGACTGCGAACTACCTTTAGTTGACGTCTAAATTCATTCTCATTCTGGTGACAAAAGAAATAATATAGATATCAATAAATAAAGAAAAGGATAATAAATCTTTCTAAATATTGTGGCGCTTTTGAATACATATCTGATTACGCCCAAGATAACTTGAATATTGGATTGTTAAAAGTAATAAAAATTCCTTGGTTAAATTTCGCTGACAGATCACTGGTGCCCATTTATACCCTTACCAATGTACGAATAAAGAGCCCTTCCCAATAACACAACACCATGATACGTCGAGGGCTTATTCCACAACTTCCTGGAAAGTAACTACGAGGCCAACGCAGAAGAAGCTGATAAATGGTGTGATAGTCGACACAAAACCCAAAACACAATTACTATTCCTTCACAGATTCACATCGTGAAAATTTAGTTCAAACCTTTTCTTTAGCAGCCAACAGGATCCGTCCTAATCCAACATCCCAGTCACCAACACCTCTTTCCTAAATACAAGTAAAGATTATAAAATCCATAAAAGAATAACCACAAAAAAGCTAGGTAATTGCATAGATAAGCGCATAAAAAAAAGGAATGCAAGAGTATATAGAGTGGCCTAAAAAGCACATCACTGTTGTACAAGTTCTGTACATAGGAGGTCCATTCTGTATTAGTAAGAATAATACCAGTTTAAGATAACTTTCAAGCGAGTCCCACTGTCCTAGTCTCCAAGAAGCCTCAACACGGTACGCATTCAGGGACTTCTCCCATTCAGGTCTAATATAAACGAATTAAAAAAACATTAGATACCGAATAACATAGAAAAAACAAACAAAGTAACACATCATGGTCAGCTTACAAGAGAGTGGTAAGAAAAATAACAAGAAAAAAAATTAGTAGGTGGGGTAGCTTCACTTGGAAGGTCATGAATGGCTGAATACATTTTATGGAAGTATTTAGACTATATAAAGACAAAACACCTTAACAGCGGATAAAACCTGAGGTAATCCGAGCGCAGACTTAATGTACCACGCGCAAATTATTTTAAAAATAGTTTTAGTCATGGCGGCGCCACATCGTGGAATAATCTTTCTCGCGAGGCTAGGTGCGCGGAATCCATCGTGTCGTTCAAACGACAAAATCAACGAAGCTCTCTAAAGCACAGTATTCGTGGAAAGCAGTAATATAGTGAAATTAATAGTATTCTTACAATCAATAATAATTAATAGTTTTTCATTCTTTGTAAATAGTTCATGAATTGCCCATGATTAAGTAAATGAATAAATAAAGTATTAACTCTGAGACCAATAAAATACCAGGCTTGCAAAAGCTTTGAAACTTCGAGTTATACCTTTGCCATGAGTGTGGAGTCCACGGTGAGAAATCAGGCGCGATTACTCACTGTGGGAGTATGAATTTGCAATATAAAATGCAGCTTATGCACAGTTCACATAACACCGACTTTCATCTGAGTTACTGTTTCAACAAACCTGCGAGTAACCACTCCATCCACATGAGTGAGAGCAGTCGTCACTTGACCAAGATCAATAAAACACTGTAACAGGCCCTTGAAAAAGAATGAGGAATAGTGTAAATGACAATAAAAACTGCTCTTTGCGAAAAGTTGCTACAAATGTGGTCCAATGTGTGGCAAAGTTTAGAATAAGTTCCCTTTGATTTTTCCAACCTCAGCCAGCTCTGATTTCACTATCCGATGTTACAGCAGCTGGACTGCAGCGACTCTTTGATAACATATATCTAAGATTAGTAATTTAACACTCGCAACGACTCTAAAAGTGTTAATTGAGAGTTAAAAATTACCTAGAATGATGAATATTAATTTACTGTCCTCACTTGAAAATCACGGTGTCAACTATTCTTTGCAATTGCCCAGAAACAGAACTCGTTTTTGAAACAGATGAAAGACTGTTAATTCCAGCTTCAGCAAACTCTATCCTCACCTTGTGATGTCCAATCTCATCTGGTTCTTCTTGAATTGCTCTCTCATAACGAGCAGAAACATCGCACAACTTCCCTACACCATTCAGATCAGAAAGTAGGCTAGTGTAAACATAAAACTATCTTTTTATTAATCCTTTTCAAATTTAAACCAACGTTTTTTAATTGCTCTCTCATAACGGGCGGAAACATCACAAAGTTTTCCTATTGTTTTTAAGAAGGAAAGGTTGCTAGCCTAAACACAAAAATATATGTTGATTCATCCTTTTCAAAGTTAAACTCACTTTCTACCGACTAAAACAGCACCTGACCAGAAAACGCTTTGTAAAATTAACGCCTTAGGGTAATGCCTATCTAGATACTGCTAAAAATTTGCTGTGCAAGTTTCTATTTAATGGTTTGCACTTTCAACCAACATTTGTAAGATGGATTTATTCAGTCATGGAATTCAACAACCAACGTCAAAACAAACATCTTCAGTATCTACCATACAATTCTTATGATGTCAGTTTGGAGAATTTGGTATTGATTCAATTTTTAATCCACAAATTGACATTTTTCTCTTCCACATCACTCCTATGCTTGTTGTTCATTGATCTTGTAAGAAGAAATTCTGCCTTGGTCAAGTTAAGAACAATGACCTTGTATTACCTCATCTTAGCTTCTTACAAGCGTGAAGCTGTGGAGCCTTCTATACTTCAGTGGGTCCTACCTGAGCTTTTCTGATCGAGGATCTGTTCATGGAGAGTGGGTTCCTGCTTCCTGCTGGCTGCAACCCCAGCTACTCCATCAGGTTCGTCCAAAACTATGTAAAGCTTCTGAACAAACCCTAAATGGCGGTGGACATCCTGCTTCTGACTTGAGATGAATGCCTCAAAGTGCATCAAGGCACGGGCATATGCCTTGCAGTGAAATGATGCGTAGGCCAGCACATCCTGTAACACAATAAAGGTTTCGAATTACTTTTACTGCAAACACAAACATCAAAAAGCCTTTCTTATTTCAGTCGCTTTCCTCCCAATCCTGGCGACCAAACCGTATCAAGTAAATTCCCACAGATTCCATCCATGGATAAAGCATTTGTATCTTGAATGTGTTCACTTCACCCACAAACTAATTTCGAATTTCAGCATCATTAAGTGGTGAATTTATAATCCAAAACAAACTCTCAAGTTTCTTTGATTGTGATACCAATGCCTCCATTGAAAGTTAAATCCTTCAAAGGATGTGAGCCACTTTTTGATTTACCTGGGGAATTTTTTCCAGGAACTTTTCCACGGCTTTTTGCTCATCTTGGATACCTTGAAATGCATAAAATAATAGGCATGTTGAACTATTACGATTAACAGTTTTTCGGCTGTATTTACTTAACATATTCTTTTTATCCACACTATTTAGCCTCACGTGAACCTGGAAGTGAGAAAGACGTGACGCAATGTGTAATGTCAACTTTCAAGTAGGAGCGGTCATAGAACCGTTGTCGGTAACACTTACTGACGATTTTATTCCCTGATTAAAAGTCAAATCGGGATGAAGTGTGGTAAAAACTTCCGCTCAGTATCCGAAAATATAACTCATTGACAGGTACGACATTTTTCTTCGGGAATATCCTCACCCGAGCGATAACGTAAGATATGAAAGCATTACGATGGAAGTACATTTTAGGCCGATCAGGGTTCCTTCATACATGAAATTGTAGTTTTTATGATTAACAGTATTAATATATACAATCAAGCACTGTTAAGCCCCTCCACCTAAAATTAGAATCCATATTCTCCACACTGTTCTCAGAACTAACGAGAAGAATTTGTTTGACAATCAGGAGCTTCTTAAATTGGCGATCATTTCCTTTCTTCTCGTGACCTTTACATTTGATTTAAGGGTGATAATGTAAGGAGAAATTAGAAGCTTGTCACTCGTCTGATTGGTTGAGAAGGAACACAAGTTTTCTCGACCAATCAGAGAGAAGCTTAAAGAAAAACTTATGAAATCCCTCTCTTTTGAGAATTGCTCCTTCTCTTCGAAGACACATATTCCACAAAAGAAAGCTAAAGATATATAAGTACCTGAGACTGACGGACTGTTTCGATGTTTGGAAGTCACCAACTGTTTCTTTAAGACCAATCTGTAAGCCTTTGCTCTTGCCCAACGGTTCAAATAATCCAAGGCGGAAAATATTGTCTGAGCACTCATCTGGCGGAAATCTTCAAACACACAAAGACTCTAATAGAGCCAGATATACATAGCTGTTGGAGTAAAATCTGGTTTCTAAAGTTCAGAGTACTGCACCCCCCCCCCCTCCCCCCTCTACCTACCTAGTAGAATTCTCCGCCATAAAAAGAAAATAGAAAAAAAAATTGGTAGATCCCGCGTGGAGAGAAGAACTGTGAGAGAAAGGTGCCTTTCTCAAGGACTTTATACACAAGCCATCTTAGGCACATACATGCACATACATGCACCGTTACATCTAGCTTCCAGCGCGCTAACTATTAGGTATTCTATTCTTTAAAACAAAGCTTCACAAAAAGAGCATTGCGCTCTTTCAGGCAGACTTACCTGAGGATGGGGCAGGAAGCTCTTCGTTTCTTTGCAGATGAGTGAGAACTGCCATGATCTCTCCGTAAACCTGGTTATGAAATGACGTAAGTAAAACCGAGCTTGAAAGAGGCTCTTATGTTTTTTGCTTTTCTGTTTACAAGTGAAGAGAGACTTTCTTAGCTCTTAGGGACAAGTTGCGCTTTCATCAGTTTTTTTTTCTCTACGTTAGATACTTTTGCGAACAAGAAATTGTTTCGCTGAACTTCTCTTTATCTTTTTTTCCCCGATCCGACTGCTAATAGCTGATTGTGCATCCTCCTACTCACCTCTTCGACGTCCTCTTTTGTGCCATCCAACAGAACATACAGCAGCACGTGGGGAAGCAAGAATAACGCGGTCTTAACATCGTGCTGCAAAAACAATGGGTGCAAAGGATTAACAGATTTTCACATACTTTCTGTCATCTGACAAAAATATAACAAGTTAACAGAAATTTCCATAAATAACTTTACACATATGAAATCATACGCCTTGTTAGCTCAACTGGTGGAAGCACTGCACCGGTTTTGCAGAGGTTTTGGGTTCAAATCCCGTACAAGCCTGAACTTTTTTCTGGCCTTATTTTACTACTGCTTAAGTAGTGTTCATTACTGCGAAGATCGCTTTCAAATTAAAAAGTTTCCATGTTTGGAAAACAGACCGGTATGATTTTCTACTCGAACAGGGTCTACCTTAAAAATTTTACTGCAAGCCTGGAATGTATGGGATGGTTTCTGGCCTTTGACCTAAAAAAAGACCAACAAATGAATCAAAACAAACAGAATAAATGACGAACAATTCAATTTGTCTCCCATCCCAAAATTGGTCTAAACCAACAGATATACCTTTAAAGTCGGCATCTGTTAAAAGCATACCTTGGTGATCATATATGATGTCCATGTACTGACCCACTCATTATACACCCTGCCCTTAGTGCTTCTGTAGATCGGTTTGGGGAGACCAGACCAATTGGGAGTGCTGGAGCTAAGGTATCTGTTATTGGAACAAGAACTTAATTCAGAGAGGATAGGAGATGACAGTTTACAGAGATATGAATCGAACTGGCAATTGTTCACAAATATGACCCAAAGATATAAATTTACGTCTGACGATCTGATTGTTTTTTAATATCTACAGTACAATGTATTTACAATTTATTATCTTAATCATACTAACGGTTTTTGACATTTATAACTGCTTAAGGCAAAAACAAATTGTTAAAAAAAAGTGAAAGACGATGGTCGTTTCTTCAAATAAAAATGTTACTTACTTTGAATATAAATGAGGCCGAAGAACTTCTTGGATATGCTCTGGAAATTTCTGCCACAGGTCATAGCCAGCCCTATGTGGAGTAAAAAGGTTTATAAAAACCTGATACGTTTCCTTAGAGACCTAAAGCAATTTAATTACAACTTGCTAACCAAGGAGAAATCGTGTTATCATTTCTACAATCAATTCCGGATTAATCTAGTGCCGCAAAAAACCAAAACATGAACTGTAAGAAAATAATAGAATACCACAAGGATGGGCCAGCCAAGGTAAGTATGAATAAAAAGCATTAAAAAGGAAAGCTGCCTGGAGCGGGAGTAAACGCCACAGATCAAGTCATCATGAGTTTTACTTTTACAAACTAACATCAAAAAGCATATTGTCCATACTGTTCTCTATGCATTTTCTTAAGGAGCTGACAAGGAGAATTCACGTGACAATCGAGAGTGTCTTTAGTTGGTGATCATTTCTATTATCTTCGTGACCTTGATGTTTAATTCAGGAGTGATACTGTTAGGAGAAAAAAGAAGTCAACGGCTCTTGACGATCTAGGGGTTGAACCTGTCACTGACGAAAGGAGAGCGAAACAAATGCGATCTCGGATTATTTTCGTTTTTCACTGAAAAAATTTAGACCAATTCATATAACCAACATTTACCTGTATCTCATGAAAGTCTTGTCGTTTGGGCTGAAAGCGATTGTTAAAAGAACGATACAGAAGGGTGGGCTATGTAAAATTTAACAACACTCACCCGTCCTTCTTTGATTCACTACAGCCATACGTTAACAGAACTTCTTGAATAGCATAGGCAGAGCAGTCCTGGTAACAAAAATGCATAACGCACGTGCATTAAAACAACCAAACGAATTTCTGATTAAATTGTAAATACAAGAACATCACAAAAAACAGTGGAAACGCTTATAGTTTCTCTCAGGACTGAGGACAAAAAATTAATCATGCGATTACTTTAGCCGATAAGGAACAACCAAACTGCCTAAAGCGCGGGAAAACGCGGACGGCCAAGTCATGATCTTTTTGCATCTGATTCGTGGCATGAAGGTTTTCTAGACCACTGAAAGAGCGAAGTGAAGCAAAATCAAAGCAATTCCGGATTATTTTCGACACTCAATTGAAAATTGCTGTAGTAAAAAAGATGACCCAGGTGGTCTTAACTAATCGCTGGAAAAAGTGAAGAAAAAGCAACGCAATCATAAATTGTTCTTGGTAATTCCTGTGGCCTCCTCTTACCTGTGCTCTTGTATCATGAGCTGCTAAGAAGGCCTGTACCAGCTTATTAATAAGCTCAACGGCAAACTCCTTATCATCACAACCACTCTGTAAACAGATTTAGTGATAGAAAAAAATCAATTTTACATAAATACTAAAGGAACTAGCTAAACAGAGGTATTTTATTCTGAGTATGCCTCTGTCCAAGTATACCTGAGGCGGTAATAATCAAAAGTATCATTTCTAGGAAAACAAAGCTTTAACTTTAAATTCTGTCACTATTCTCAACGCTCATAACGATATGCAAAGTTAAATTACGCAATAACAACTAAGTTTTATCGGCTTGGTGATCATTCCTCGCACTGCTTACGTTAGAGCTCAATATAATACCAAGAAAATTCGTTCACTTCATTCCCACTCAGTTTTTCCAGAGGAACGCAGAGAAAAGAAAAGTCCTCCCTTCTCCCTCCCACGGCGTTTGGGTCGTAACGCTAAATTCATCACCGCTAAGCCAAGCTGTTCCAGCTTCCGCCGATCAACAATTATTTCCATATTTTAATTCGGCTGAGTATAATTCGTTAATTCGTTGTGTGATAGAATACTGTGCCGGACGTTTCTGGACAAGGTAAATTTAGCACTAAAGCTCGTGTCACTGACTGAGGAAACATTACCTTTCAAACAGAGCCACCGCTCCTGACCACAATACAATAATTCCATAATACAATAATCATGCAATGTGTGTCTCTGAGTACTTGAGGAGCACTTTCTACAAACGGGCATACAGCAAATGTCTATTACCTCAAAAACTGTTTGTTCATCCACAGGATCGTGTGTGAGCTTATCCAGTCTAACAACGAAATACATTAACTTAATCATCTTAATCATGGCGTAAAAAACAAGCACTTTGTGGTTCATCAGTTTGACATAGGAAAGCAATTGCTATCTTTTAATAACAATGCTTAAAGTACTATTTAACTAGGCTGAAAATCAGCGATAAATTAGACGAAACAAAAATGGTGAAGGTTACAAAGCTTGATCTTGGAATTTTCGGTGAGTAAGGTTCCCTCAGAATGCACACAAAAGAACACCGTCTTAATGATAGCGAGGTGTGTGTCTATTTTTAGGGATTCTTTTTCACATCATGCCACACCCGGAGTATACATTAAAACTAATCAATTCTGGTTTAGTAACCACCCTGGTTGTTCGAAAAGTGGATAATGTTATCTCTATCCGATGGATAGCACAGAACATTTTCTTAACACGTATCCAGTGGTTAGCAATTTATCCGTTGGAAAACATTATCCAATCTTCGAACAACTGGGGCGTGCTGTTCTGTGGCAGATCTAAGCACATACGTATGAAGTAATGTAACTAGCTTGGGAAGAAAGACACATGAACAAGATCAAATGTAAACTAACCTGCCAGGATCGACAGCCCCCAGCTCACCGAGACATTCAGCGACAAGAATTTTCACTTCAGCATCAGTCACACGACAACTGGACATGAGCTGTTCATAATCAAAATTTCTTTGTCATACAAGATGTTGTTCAGTTTCTACATCATGTTAACCCTTTTACTCTCAAGATCTCATTAGTAATTTTCCTTACTGTCTGCCATACAATTCTTCTGATATTAGTTCGGATAACTCTTCCCCAACTGATAATTTTCTATATTCCCATCACTTGTCTGTTTGTTATTGTATTGATTTTGTTAGGAGGAATTATTTCTTGGTCAGCCATGGGAATTAATGATGCAAATTACACACATCATTTGAGCTCAGATAATCAAGAACTAACCCATAATTCTATGTTTCATTGTGTATTTTGTCGCCTGATTATGAATAAGAATCAAGACCGGTCGTGCAGTTAAAAGTCGCATCTTTGACAAAAATACTTAAGACTCACTTAAATAAAACTGGGCATTTTGAAAAATGTCCAAAATCGACAGTTATACCATGGTAATTAAAACTCTTATCATATGCGATGTAAGTCATTTTTTATATCCGGTTAAAACTACAAACAGGAGTTGTAGGGATTGTCAACAAGCTATCGTTTCTTACCACACTAATAAGCTGCGGGATGATGGGATCGACGGTTTCATTACTAAGGACATAACCATGTAAGGTGGCCTGGAAAAAGATAAAGAACACCATGGACAAATTCATGTATGAACACACATGTAAGTACACAGCTGTGGCTGAATTTTTGAAAAACGGGTCGGCGAAAATACGGCGCATCAAACAGCTGAGCAATAGATAAAAAAAAAAAATTAAAAAAAAAACAGTTTGAACTTTTTCGGTCAATGTCAATGTCCGAGCAACTATGAACCTATCCCTTCCCTGACCCACCATCAACCCTAATTGTTATCAGTAGACTGTTGTTGGGTTAGGGGTGGAGTAGGTGCCCAATTGCTTAGACACTGATATTGATCAAACTTTTTTTCTGGAATTAATTTTAAAAAAATCGTATTCCACGGGTTCCACAGGTTCCACAGGTTGCTCAGAAGTTTAAGAAAAAGAGCCGATGGGATGAGCAACTGAGGGTTTGTTTAGCGGTGTAAGATCAATATTGAAGGTTTTAGATGCGACGATCTGGATGGGAAAAGCCTGAAAAGCAAAATCTACCTGGTTATCATGAAGCAGCTGTTTGAGTTTTGACAATGCATGCCTTTGCACATCAACACTTTCATGAGATATTCCTTTCAGGGATTGTCTCAACTGAGCTCGCAAGTCCATTTTTTTGGCAGCATTCCCACTACACGTCCTCAGCACTGCACTGACTCGGCGTAGTTCGGGAATATCGGGTAGAAAATAGATCTCATGAAAATAACCTTGTAGAGCAGCTTTGTTCTCAACAATCAGAAAGTGGAAAATCTGTGTGACTCTTGCTGGAAGCTTGTTCAGATATGGTAAAAGGGTCACAATGATCTGGCTCAGCATGGGCCCAAGATTTGAGAGTTCAACATTCCGCACAAAGTTCTCCCATGCATCACACGATAGCTCAGGAAAGCCTTCATCTTGGAATCTCAGACACAACCGCAGGATACCCATGACTTTCACTCGTACGTAAGTGATGTACTTCCGCCCCATCACTTGCATCAGTTTGGTGAGACTCTGAAGAGCTAATCTCTTCTCTTCCAGATCAGTGTTTGTTAGAAGTACAGTGTTGTAGAAGGCCAGGATACCCAGCAGTCTAGATTGCAGAAAATTAGCCTAGAGGAAGAAAATGTAGGTGTTATTCTGCACACAAACTATTAATTTTGGTTAAAACGTCAAGATTCATAGTACGGTCAAATATTGTTATGGGAAAATGAGGAAAATAAAATGTTTCTTTTATTTTTCTTCTGATTGCGAAAGCACCTTTCTGAACATCTAGATAAGAGCGAAGAAAAATAGGACAAGGAAGAGGAGCTAAGAGATCGCGTGACAATTTTGAATTTCGTGTTTATGTTCTGTCACACAATCCATCGTCTATTGTCTACAGTCTACCGTCTGTCGTCTATCGTCTATCGTCTATCGTCTATCGTCTATCGTCTATCGTCTATCGTCTATCGTCTATCGTCTATCGTCTATCGTCTATCGTCTATCGTCTATCGTCTATCGTCTATCGTCTATCGTCTATCGTCTACCGTCTAAGTTTTCGGACAAGCCCACCGAGTATGTAAAAGTAATTTGCTTGAAGGTCGGAAAAACACGGGTGACCAGGTCACGAATAGTTTAAGTCTTACATTTACTTGGTCGAAAGAGAGTCGCAAGTTTCTGGACTAATCAAATGCGACGTACAGATAAATGATAAAATCCCAGTATACTCTATTGGAATTCCCTTTAAGCCAGGTTAGGGAGCTTGGGCAATCAGGTTGGCAACGGCGAGGAAGACGTCAAATAAAAAATGAATTTATATTTTAAGTTAGAACTACGCCAAAGGCTGTTTCTTACGGCACCACATCTTAACTTTAGTATAACGTGTGTGAACAGCAAGCGTTGAGATCCAAATGGAAAATTAAATAATTTATCTTCGGGGTTTCTGTTTTCAGACCACGCAAATTTTGGTGATTTCACGCTGTTGTTTTGCACTGGACAGCTAAAAATGAACACAGTTTTAAACGCACGTGCTGAGCTATTGTTCTGACCATTAGATCTTTTATTTGCCGTCGCCGTAATATTTTCCTTTATTTCCCTGTTGGTATGGGGAAGGGAGGAGATTGAAGAAGTTGTTGTTGCTAATAACAAAAAAAGCAAGAGTGGTCTTACACTTTTGCCAATTGAAGATCGTAGCCTGACTTTCTCTTAGCATTATTTTATATAAACGATGAATTGTGGTTTGGCTTCAACAATACTTAGATAGTAAAGCCCCTACCAGATGTTGATCAGTTTTAAGGTCCTTTGGCCCAGAGTAAGTGTCATCCTTCGAGGCCAGCATTGCCAGTCCACTAAACACCTTGCTGTAGCTAACACTTAGATACAGTAAAAGCTGATTATAAACACTCTGGGCCTCCGATCTCAATAGGCTACCAAGCTCTACATCTGTCTCTTTCTGAAATAAACAACGCATAACAAAACATATCCTGTACCAACAAGGTCAGTCTGCTTTAGAGAATGACTTGCATTACTGCCCGAGCTTATCTCGGTTTCTATTGCATGAAGCGACCGGAGGTATTGCTGATTTTCCTAAATTGCATGCTGGTCTTTCGAACGTAATGATCAAACATCGGTCATGTGCAAGTAAAGTATTTTTGGCCAGGCGCGCGCAGAAAATCCAAAGGAAAAACTTTAGAAACAACTATCACGCAATCAAGATATGGAAAGTTTCATAGAAATCTTTAGAGGTGAACTATATTTAATAGTCAAGGAAAAGCCAGCAAAAGTCGACCTCGTAGAAGCTCCAAAACACAAAAGGTCTGACCTCAGATTATCAAAGCCCTATACCGAGAGATCATCGTTACGTTCGTTGTAGACACAAATTGTGGGTCAGTGACCTGCTACTAGGGGCGGCTAATAGTTAAGTTTTCAATAACTTTTCAGTAATACATCCGGAACTACTCAACCAAATTTAAAAAAAATTGGGAAGGTGATGTAACTTTGGTTGGTTGACCGTTACTATGGCAAAGGTTGCAATGGAAACCAAGTAAAATCGAGATTTTGTAAAATATAGCAAAAAAAAAGCTTTTCACTCGAAAAATACCTTACCATTGATCTTGATTTGTATACAAAGGCAAATGAAATTCAGAGGACTCCCTGAAGGGTGAGAGAAAGTTTTGATTTCCTTAGAGGATTTCATATTGAGTTCAACTTTCTAGCTGCAATAGCCCAGAAATTTCAAGAGAGTAGGGAAGAAGATATATTCACAGAACCCGGTCCTAATGCTTTCTCTTTGCAGAGTACTACCACATAAGATTTTAATGTAGTTTGCAATGGAAAGTAACAACGTAATATCCGCACACACAAAGAGGAATCTACCACAGAAAAGAGGAGAGATAAGTACCTTCTGCAAAGTGATACATCGAAAACCTTTCCTGTCCTGTTCAGCAGACTTAAGAAACAGAGTTCAACTCCACAGGTTTTGGAAACAACGACATAAAGATGGCGCTGCTCTGATAAGAGCTCCCAGTTGCAAGAAGTTTATAGGTCGATCGGGGAGTCAATGAGCTCTAATAAAACCTCCCACCTTTTAATGGATAATAATATTTGGTTGAGCAGTTCCGTAGATTTGTCGTTTCTGAACCCATTCAAATCGGTACTCCCAAAAACGCCTTCCCTACTTCTAAAATCAGTGTGTAGCAAGTAACCGACCCCACGATTTGTGACTATGACTGACGTAGCGAGGAGCTATTGGTATTAGCCTATCATGATCTAATGACAATCCTAAAGCGTAGTGAGAGTGCTACTTAGTGCCCTTGTTAGGCCTCTTTTAGGCCTCTTTTTTTAAATTTCCTGACATCAACTATAAAGTTAGGAAAAGGAAACTCGAGACCTGACGGACATAAAGCTCATTTAGTACGAATA
This sequence comes from Pocillopora verrucosa, assembly GCF_036669915.1. Taxonomy (NCBI): domain Eukaryota; kingdom Metazoa; phylum Cnidaria; class Anthozoa; order Scleractinia; family Pocilloporidae; genus Pocillopora; species Pocillopora verrucosa. The sequence continues at coordinate 9,835,935 of NC_089316.1, read as the reverse complement.
TCCTATTGATTCGTCATTTTGTTCCAAGCTTTATCAAAAAATTTGTTCACTTGCACCCAGTTGTAGGTCCCCAAATGTATACTACACTGACTTACCTGTACATAACCCAGAGCTTTCTCTAGCTCAGATGCTGAACATGTTCTCACAAGGAAAGAAAAAATAAACTTGAAATTCTCCAACAGCATCTCCCTTCTGTTCATCTTCAGCTCTTTAGCAATATGTCTTAAGATTGCCGATGAGGAAGGCGATGCTTTCTTGACCAAGTAGGGGATTACAAAACGCAGTGTATTCTGTAGGACAGACAAATTTAGAAATGCAGTATTGAATAAATCGATTCCATGTTGCCATGCGTCCGTTCTGTAATAAATCACAGACTACGTAAAAACATGGTAAGGACAGAAAAGTTGCACATGAGGCGCAGCTGAGTGAGTCGCTGATGTTCTTGCCATAATTTGACGTTTTCTGCCATCTATTATAGAACAAACCCACAGCAACATAGAATCTAGTTATTTTATACAATAAAGAAGCAATATATTTTATTTAACTCTTTGACCGCTGAGAGTGACTAGCATCTAATTTCTCCTAATAATATCGCCCCTGAATCCCACATTAAGGTCATGAGAATAAAGAAAACGGTCACCAGCCAAATAAGCTCTTGATTTTTAAACAAATTCTCCTTGTCAGCACCTTAGGAAATGTATTGAGAAAAGTATGGAGAATATACATACTGATGTTAGGATGTAAAAGGTTAAGGTGACGTCATCTATGTGTCTGTCCTCCAATAGATTATAGGGAAGAACCAATCAAAATGTGTGCATAACTCAGTGAATCATTTTAAGTGTAAAGAACAATAATAAATAAGAGAATATTTACTAAGCCTCGTAAACAATGGAGAATGGATCCCAAATAATGAAGGTTGGACAAAAAAAGAAAAATAAAACCACAATTCTCGCACTCGCTCGTGATAGAGAAATTTTCAACTAAGAGTCAAAAGTAATCCAGGATTGAGTGGGTTTTAATTTACTCCGCTCTGTGATTGGTCCAGAAAACTTGCGCTACTCTCTTAACCAATCAGATGCAAACGAAAACCAATCACGCATTGGTCGCCCTCATTTTCCAGCGCTTTAAACAGTTTGCTTGGTTTTAATTTGAATTCTCATTGGTTCTTATGGGTATTTTCCCTTATACTGATTGGTCGTTGCGATAACTCTGGTTTCGGTTTTACAACACTCAATCGAAGAGCGCTCAAGTGTGAGATGTTTGTATTACCTTTAGAAATGAATGGACATCCCTAAACTCAAACACACTGGCAACTTCTGAGACAACATCCAAAGAAACTTTAGAAGAAGGATTTAAGCTTTGTATTTCATCCATTGCATCTACCACAAATTTACAAATCGGTTGCTTGAATCCAGCAAACAAATCCTTGAGTTGTTTGCCCTGAAACCTGGCCACCTCTTGGACCTTATAGAAACACAAAAAAGCCAGGGTTAATTTTGAGCGTAACGTTGGAAATTCTCATTGAAATCCTCTAATCGGACAGTGTTCTATCGCGACCACTTGGAGGCTACAATCTTCCTTTTTCGCAAATTTAGGATTTACAACAGACGTTAACAAGGCGTTATCCTCAAGCCTGAGAAAACGTTTATTTGACTTATCAAGAGCGTAAGACAAGGAAGGACATTGAAGTCCCCGTGAGGAATCGATTTTCAGGGCTTTGGATCAATCATCTTGTTGTACAGGCAACAAAGCTTCTTCATTAAGCAGACGCCGAACAGAAACATGAGCTCTGCTGTATTTTGCAAAGATACGCAAAGATTTACCTTTACAAACGCACTTAATGTCTCTTCTCCTGAAGAAAACCCCATTAACTTATAAAAAAACCAAAGTAACCAACAGAATTGTCCAAAATGGGTTCGCAGTTTCAGATGTTTGGATGAACACAACATCTAAAGGAGCGAATCCATACCTGACGTTTCGAGTCTTGGCCCTTCATCATTTGCCCTACCAAAGGGTGACCAATTTACATTACCCTCTCGTATGATAAAACCAAATGATCTTGTTATACCCTACCAACGCAATACAAAAGTTTATTTAGAAACTTACCCCTTTTGTTCGAATACATACCTGTTTGAAAGCTGCTGCTCTAATAAGCTGAGAGTGCGCAGTCAGGCTCTCTAGCAAACTCACAATAACAACCAGCAATAGCTCCCCTTCGGCAACTTTTCCCAGTTGTCCAATTGTTAAAACCACCGTCTCCTGCAGTTTGCAGTTGCCTTGCGAGGACGCTTCAAGGAACACTTTTTTCAGCTTGGAAATTACATTTTGTTGCGTGCTCTCATCTGAATCGGCTCCTCCAGGTTTAACAACATAAGGGACGACGTTGCTGCCAAACATCAAGCAAACTATTCGCAACTCTCGAGTATATTGAATTTCAATGTTTATAGTCTTACACAGGTGTAGTGATCGATAATGCATTAATACCGATTATTCCTGTTTCTATAACAATAAGCTAACAGTATCCCTAAGCCGACTAGACACTAGTAACTCAGCGGCCAAATGTCGGGCATGCGCGTCTGGATTGATTTTGGCCGATCGTGCGCCAATTTCCCGCGCAAATTTCATAAGAAAACATAAGCTATTACAGCCGCTGCCACTCAAAATATGCGGAAAAAATACAAAGATGACTCTAAAATTAAGTAAAAATATGAAAAAGACTCGACACTTGTCGAACTCAAAAGTTCTTTAATTATGGCCATCCTGTTGATTTTCTCACTCGTTTTGAGCACTATCAAAAAAGTTATACGGTTTTAAAACAACATGATCATTGTCTTGTGTGGCTGTTTATCACTCCTGAGAGACAAATGGGCTCTGACCGTCTATGTGAGAGTACACCTCCTTGAAGTACAACTGTCGCGCATCCACAGGCATTTGACCACTTCGTTGACGTTGGTAGCCACCAACATTTCAAATGTAAAGAACATTTTACAAGTCGAGATTGTTTAATCTAAACAAGATTATTTGGTATTATCACTTGAGTTGATAATGTAAATTGGCCACCGTAAAGAGTTTAAAAGCTGTTTCAGGCGTTAGCACTTCCTCAGAGCAATGGACGAAGGGCTAACGTTAAAAACGTCAGCGTTGAAACTCTTTACGGTGGCCAATTTACCTTATCAACTCAGTTGATAATACCAAATTACCCTGAATTATGATCTTAGATATATGAAATTCCTATATTTGCACTGCGGTGAAGAGATGAAATTAAGAGATCCTCGCAGCTAAGAACACTACTGAAACGAGTAGTTAAAAATAGGACCTGAAAAAAAACTTCAGGCCCGTACGGGATTTGAACCCATGACCTCTGCGATACCGGTGCAGCGCTTTACCTGACCAACTGAGCTAACAAGCCAACTAGGAGCTGGTCAATGTGTTGGGTCCAAATAAACCATCCAAGTAATGAATTATGATTTTAGATATAAGAAATTCATATATTTGCACTGCGGTGAAGAGATGAAATTAAGAGATCCTCGCAGCTAAGAACACTACTGAAACGAGTAGTTGTAGTTACCCTGTTATACTCTTCCACCAACGCAACACCACAGTTTCTTTAGAAACTTAGCCCCTTTATTCATTTGTTTAATCTGAAGTTCACCGCGTATGCCATTTAGCCACCACATCTTCAATCAGTTAAGCTTACAGGTATCTATCACTGACCTGAACTGCATCCTGACCTCAAAATCGGGGTCCTCAATAAGATCAAAGCACGTTGCACTAACTATAGATCTTTGAGCTTCATTATCAGGTGCCACAGCCACGTGTGTAAACATTCTTTTCATGCTCTTAATGAAAGCACACTTGACGGAAGAGCTTGCTTCAGGAGAGATAAGTTGAAGGTAAGGAATGAAGTTTGCTGCATTTACTATGGCATGAGGTTTAGTTCCCTCCATGTCATCTAGAAAGGAATAAAAGGGTAAGTTTCTAGAGAAACTTCTGTGCTACGTCAGTGTGGATGTTACATGATAATTTGGTTTTGTCGACTGAGTTGATAATGTAACTTGGCCACTGTAAAGAATATAAAGCTGACGTTTCGAGCGTGAACCCTTCGTCAGAACAAAGGGCTCGCAGTGGCAAAATTACATTACTGCACAGCATAATCACATGTCCCTTTCCGCAGTCAAATGACATGTAAATGTCGTGATTTAGTTAAATAGTGTAGATCCGATTCGTTAAAAACTGATTGGCCCCTTCTGCCTTGGAGATACACTAAAGAGCATTCTTTCAACTCATTGGTCAGTTTGATTGGTCAAGATTCTTCGTTCGGTTCGTTGGTTACCGTTGTTCTTGATGTCAAGAAGTTGGTTCTGCATAGAGGTTAAGGCATAAAAATGCTTGAAATCTGTTGAAAAGAGTCTGTTCTGAGTCAGAAAAAGCAGCTTTCTTAAGTCTAAAGTCGTTTAAGTCATGAGTTTTCTTTACAGCATTAACTATTTCGTTATACCAAAAACCATTTCAATTTGTTACCTGCTTTGTTTTGAATAACAGAATCACAATCAGGGCAAAGAAATGTGATGCTGCCGGAGATGGACTTATGAAAAGGCAGTTCGTTCCTCAACTTCTTTATTACTGTATTCTCTGTAAGCACGCAGGCTAATGAGCCAATAGTTTTGGCAATTTCTACTTGGACACCTTCACCGCAGGAGAGGAGCCCAGGAAGAATATTATTGATCAAGTGGAAAGAGTAGGAGCCAAGAGAGGACAGCAAAAGAGGTAAATACTTGAGAGCCACAATCTTCATGTCACTTGTATCTTTCTGTGTAAAAGAATAAACAACAGCAATGTTGAATTTCAAGCAAAGAAATGATCCTAGCAGGTGGACTGCACTTAAGTAATTGTAGAAAAAGAAGCCTAAAAAATTCATGGTTCGACGGGATTGGGCTTACCATCAACTGAGCTGCAAAGCCACACGATGGAAGGGAGGTAAATTTTCGAGGGCTCATCTTTCCCATAAAGGAATCTGATCGCAATTTTGATTAAAATAAATTTCAATTGAGCTGCAGATAAAAATCAAGTAAAGGAATTGCGATTATGATTTCTTTGCTTAGTTTTCATCCGCAGGTCAATTGAAATTTCTTTCATTAGAAAATAAATTGTAGCGTGCAATGTATTACTGTTTTGTAAGGGAAAACAATGTGAGTAAAAAGTAACGAGAATCTTTTCAAAAGACACAAATCACCATTATTAAGGCCAATCCTAATGAAAGCTACTGCCAGGATCTAAAGGCGCCAACGGAAGGCCAAGGTGAGAAGACGAAGAAGACCTTAAGCGTCGATAAATACCAGCGCGCAAATCATAATTACTCTCATGCTAACTTGTAATTTGCCGTGAGAGTGACTCAAGTCTGCCACTCCAATCAAACGGAGGCGACACCTGTCGGAGCCACAAGAACATTACACATTCATTTAAAAACTTTCCTTTGAACCTCAAACAAATGAGTGCTATCACTTAATAATATCATTCACGCACGAAAACTTTGAAAGAAATGCCCCTTACAAGAACTAGAAGAAGCACTTGCATTCTCCAGGTTGGCGCTGCATCCAGAACTGCCATTAAATGAAGACAATCGACCCTACTGTCTCTGTCAATCACAGGATCAAGTGACCTCCCGACTCTGACCATGCCGTCCAGCGAGAGACCAAACCCATGCGGAAGATCGACCCACGGAGGATCACTCTTTGACAGCCAAGGAATGGATACCAGAAATATAAAGAACTGGCATAATGCCAGAGGGATGTGAATGACATCTGATATGCTGTACAATGCTCCGCAGAGCTGTACAAGTTTTCTAAAAGACGAATCAAGGATATCACATTTTCCTGTGTCTTGCGGCGACAGCTCTGCAGTCTGGACAATGATTTGAAGAGATATTTTAAACATGGAGAAAAGGTGGCCGAGATCCAAGCTTGTAAAAAACTCTAAAAAAGAAAAACTAAGTTTCGATTCAAACGGAAATCAAAGTTGTTTTATGTATCTACTTAAATGTAATTATCTGTAATTCAGCTGCCATATTCCATTGAGGACGGTGTGTTTCATGGTTTAAGGATGTTTTGTGTCAACTCTGTGTTTGTTCAGTTACATGTTCGATGTTTCGATGAAGGCGACTTTGCTCAAAATTTGCGGTAAAAACAAGTTTAACAGCATAACAGCGACATTACATCTCGACAGCCAACAACATGAATCATAGTGAACACCAGAAGTAGAAAAGTCTGCATCTTTAAACATAATAAGTGACAAACTCGAAAACTATTTACAAAACAATAAAGCAAATCAGAAGACACGATACAATACAATATCAATACAATATCAAGTATACAAGTGACGAGAATAAAGAAATATATCAGTCAAGGGACTATTAGTTGATCCAATACCAAATTCTCTGAACTAACATCACAAGAACTGTATGGAAGACGGTAAGGAGAGTTACGAATGAGATCTTGGGAGTGAAAGGGTTAACTAATCACTTACGAATTTTGAGGGGTTCTCACTCATGATCTACTAGAAGGGGGTCGTATAAATGACGTCAACCCATAACAATACTCCGCTGTACAGTTGTGTGCTTGGCTGAAGAGCCTTTGAACAGGATTGAGGCTAAGGTTGACCTTGTTATGATACAAACCTTGCTGCTTTTCAAATGTAAATTACTTTGTTATTATGATAACTAGATACTGGTCTCTATCACAACAAGGTCACCTTCAGCCTCACTCCAAATCAAAGGCTTGGCAACTAAGCACACAACTGTAAAATGACCTATTCTTTGCTTCTTTACCGTATAAAACAAATAGATTTTATGTTACAGTGCGTCTGTTCAGAAGACGTCAAAATGTGGTGAGAAATCAGTGATACACTCAGCTATGCCTCGTGTGCCATTTTTTTGTTCTTACCACACTTTGACGTCATCTGAGATTATTAACAGACGCACGGTAACATGGAACCTATTTGACAAATAGTACAAATGCACATGTTAGTCATGTTTTCCATGACTGTACTTTATTCTTTTTGTCATATTGGTGAGTAAATAGTAACCTATGACCGATCTCTTCCAGACGCAGATCCCTCCTTTCGGTAGTGTAGCTAAACAACTTAACCCTTTCCACCCTAACATCAATATGCATATTCTCCATACTGTTCTTTATACATTTCCAAAGGTGCTGAGAAAGAGAATATGTTTAACAATCAACAGCCTTTCTCAGTTGGTGATCATTTCCGTTATTCTCATGACCTTCATGTGTGTTTCAGGGGTGATATTGTAAGGAGAAATTAGATACTAGTCATTCTTAGGGGGCAAAGGGTTAATAGCTGGAGACTAACAGGCTGCGACTTTTTGCGTCAGTCATCAGATATCTTTCCCGCGCTAAATAATCTTGCAAGTGCCTTTTCAAGTTTTAAAATGTATTTTCAAGTTTTAAAATAAATGAAAACCTTTAGAGACATTGATTTAGATACAATAATGGTAAATGAAAAGTACGGGATTAGTACTTTTCAAAAGTGAATGATACTTTTGTTAATTTCCCAAATTGCCATATACTGTGCTTCACAAGATCACCTTTAATCTCACTTAAGTCACTTGGATTTTCCGCGCCGAGGTTCCTTGTTTGCTGACTACAAAGGTGAACCATCACTTCCACAGTGACTCTGACGCCTTCCAGCTCACAGGCGAACTCATCCTTACGATAAAAATGTACACAAACAAATTAGGGTCGAGAAAGATTTTTTTTCAAACAGTTTCAGTAGTTTAGTTTCCACTCGAAATAAAGTAAGACCAGCGCTGTAGTATAGCAGATACGTTTGCAATTTTTAGTAGAATCCTCTGCCTCTGACTCCGCCCTAACACCCACCCCCCTCCCCCACAAGCCAATCCCACGCAAAACAAAAAGCAAATGAATTCGCACTTACCAAATTAGGCAACTTTTCATCTCCCTTACGTATTATAGACATGTTAAGTAATTTGATTCTTTCAAGAAGTCTTCTCATTGTTCCTGAACTTGAGTCATTCGTTTTCTTTTTGCTTGGCAGAGAAGGCTGTAAATTGGTGGTCATTTTTCTTTTCTTTGATGAGCTAGTCTTACTGTGCAAGAGAGAAAGCATTTACAAAACTATTTATAAACTGTGCCAAGAATACTTAAAGCCACTGAACTGCACCCAAATTATTACAAAATCACCACTGGACAGTTAGGTACAGTTTGCGTTACTAAGCATGCATAAGGTGAAGATGACTGAATATTGACCGCGGTCGTTTTTAAGCACCGAGACGAAGTCAAAGGCCATAAAAACACCAAAAGGAAACGAGGGTAATATCCAGAAGTTTTTAACGATCAAACTTGGTCAATAACGGTTGTATCATATAGCATAATTATTTCACTTTAATTAGAATCAAGAATTCGAGAGCCGGGAAAGAAATCCACCTGTTTTTGTGGCATACTAAACCCACGAGAATCGTTTATGTTTTTTACTTGTTTTGAATGACTCCTACTGCTTTTAGGAACTTCATCACCTACATTGTTCAAAACTTACGAACTTTTTAAGTCCGCTCCAGACTAATTTTTTTTCTTGCGCTAGCAGGCAAGAGGGGATGTCTTGCCTGCTCAGGTAGCCAATGATACGACGGGATTCGCTTCATACTAACCACGGACGACCCAAGCTATAATTATGATAAAGGTAGATATTAATGATTAAACGTTGTCACAAACCTCTCCATTGTTTCTTCACTTGAGACCTCATCTGTTCCTGAGGCATCAGACTAAAAGACAAAAAAGAAAACATTGGCTACAGGGAATAAATACTCCTTGTTCACACTTTAAGAAAAGGGATGGCTGAAGACTGAGATTTTAAAAGGCATCGAAGAAGACGGAAGTGAAGACTGGCACAACAGGAAAGACGGAGGTGGAGACGCAACAAAAAGTTGGCAAAGGAGACAAAGATGATGAATAAAAGAAACGAAGAACAAATGGGTGAGGGAGATGACACCATAGACATTATAGCAATGACATGCCCATATTACTAGTCAAAATGGTTTTGGTGTTGTATACTTTAATTTCTTTCAAACCATAGTTTATGGCTTTAAACCTTAGGTCACTTCTCCCTGATAGACTGACATTTAGAAATGTGACCAACATGTGCATGTGTATCCAAGGATTGTTTTCAGTTACCTTGACACAAGTTGTGCCCTTCTTGTTGCACCTATCTGCAATCACTGCCTCAAATAAGCACTTAACCAAGAACTGTAGGAAAAAAATGCAATTATGACATTTCTCAAAAAAAAAAAAAAAAATTTATAGCTTCACGTGTTGTGAAAGAATTACACGGAGCAAGGTAATAACAAAACAATCAATCCCTCAATGCTATTTCTCCTGAATGGAAAATTTATTCATGAAGTTGTTGCAAGCTGGACTTAGATGGCTTAATCATAACAAGATCATCATGAATTCCTCTCCCTTTGAGTACACTTTAAATGTATAGTTTTTTCCCCTTTTTTTAAGTACAAGTATACCCTTTAGCTGCAGGTGAAATGGTGGTATAGTCATTAGTACTCTGGGTTCAAGAACAGAAACACCTTGGCCAGGATCCTTGTGTTGAGTCTCTAAGAAAGACACAACATAAGGTCCCTGGTTCCAAAGTTCCACAACATGAGTTCTTCTCCCCACCCACAAAATGCTGAAGGGGGTAACCTTAATGGACTTAACCCTTTAACTCCCAGAAGTGATTCACATGCAATTTCTCCCTACAATATTCATCCACTATCCAGCAAACTGGTATTGAGAATACTCAAATGTATCAGGTAGAAGCTGCTATCTTGATCTAACACCAAATTCTTGTGACTGGAGCTGGAGGTGGAGAATTAACAATCAGATCTTGAGGGTTAAAGGGTAAACCCCCTAAAAAGAGGTTCCTACTCACTCCTGTCTATGAAGACCAGCCCCAGAGATGTAGACCTCTTAGATTGTGAGCAGAAAATTAATTTACAGCTTAAAGCTGCATTTCTATAAATATTCCTGTGACAACTTAGCAGTTTAGAAACACTTTTACATGTTTGGTGCTGAATGTGCATGTCCATCTCCCCAGAACTTTTTCCAAATAAAAGCACTTACCTGTTGCTGTTGTTCAGTGCCAAGGTAACTAACTATACACTTATTTATGTCATCTCTGACATGGTGTTGCGTTAAAAGACCAGTCTTTCCAGCATTGGTGGGCACATCTTTGTAAATGCCAGAAATGAACTGACATACAGCCACCTGACATGAAAATAAAAACAATCATACAGTTAGCAAATGTAAGACAAAGAAACTGGGCCTACTAATTTAAAGGGAAGATATCATGAACCATTTAACTCCCATGAGTGACCAAGACAGAATTTCTCCTCACATTATTAAAGTTAGTAAAGCAGACTAGTGATAAGAATAAAGAAAAATATCAATTAGGGAATTAGTTGATACAATACCAAATTCTCCATACTAACATCATAAGAATTGTATAACAGACTGTAAAGAAAAAATTACTAATGAGATCCTTGGAGTGAAAGGGTTAATGGACAAATACCTATCCAAGAACTAAGTGTCCACTAAAAGGACTGCACTATCCACTGGATAGAGATTTATCCAGTGAATAGCATCATCCACCCTCCCTACAACTGGGGCCTGATAGTTTGCATACTAGTTAAGGGTTGCACCTACTGCAATAGCAGGTGACTTCTCGGCAAGAAGGAAAAGTCACTCAATTGTTGCAAACAGTACTCAGGCACTGCTTGAAACTGACTTGGTTCAATTCATGCACATGTAACTTTTATCAGAAAAAAAAAGTATTGCACCTTTAACTCTTTGGTCAGAAATTTCTGCAGACCACCTCCACAAAAAACACCTCTAAGCTTCAAAAGAAAATATTTCACATGCCATGCAGGAAATGCATTCAGAGATCTTTCTGATGTTGAGCCTGTGAGCTGCAGTGGATCTCTTTTCCCAGATGGAGGGTCTGTTGATAGGACATCTAAGCACTTAGCTACACTGACCTCCAATGTGGTGAGTTTTTCTCTGTAGACATTAAATGGGGAAAGGAAAGTTAAGTCTGCATACAGTTTTAGAAGATTACATAAGACTATACATGGTTCTCCAGCAAGTATGAGGTTCCCTTATGAATGGAGTGGCAGTCCAGTGCAGCCTCATGGATATCTTCAGTCAATCTTTCCCAATATTTGGTAAGAAAAGGACCTCCAGTGCATTACCTTAATAACTTCCAAAATAAATACATGTGTTTGCTAAGCTAACCCTAAAAGAACCCTGGATAAAATAAGGCTGAGATAATTATTTTGATTCCTTCTTTTAAACCTGCTTTCCTAGAAATACAGCAATAGGGTCTAAGAGAATGATAAGAGGGCTTCCATATTGTTTTATTACAATATAAAAACTGTCTTTCACTATATAAATACTCAACAAGACATGAAAACATATTTACCGCCCATCTACTGGGATTTTAGAGGCAACTCCTGATACCAAAAGCTCTAGTAAAGAGCAAAGGCATTTGACAAACTTGTCCAGAAGAGGTACACTGGGAAGTCCACTCCAAGGTAGCAGACCTGTTATTATATCTAGTGCTGCCTGAATTAAAAAGATTTACTGGCACTTAATCAAAATAAAATGCCTGACAACTCTACATTATCAACAAGCCAACAAAAAGGGTGAGAAAGATATCTTCTACAGGTAATGGAACAATAGAAGTATTAAAATTAACATTTGATCAAATTTTGTAATGGATGCTAAGCAATAAATTTTCTGTTGCTGCATTTTTCAAGTATGCCAAGCAACTCTTTAACAGAGTTAAAATTATGAACCTGATGCTAGTAATGAATTATTTGATTAATATTAGCATTGTAAGTAGGTAATAATTGTGGGGAATTCATTGTAAGCAGATCATTGTTAGTAGTGTATTGTAAGTAATGCATTGTAAGTAAGGTATTGTAAGTAATGTTTTGCAAGAGAGTTAATGAATAAATCATATATTGTATACTGTCAGTAGCCTACACTGTTGTAAAGAAAAGAAAAAAAAATTTACACCTTTCAAATTTTGGTCAAGTCTTAAAAGAATTGTAGCAGCCTATTAATACTACACAAAAATTATTTTACTAGAAAGGATGGATGGGAAAATGAACTCTAATTTTAGATGATTACTCATGGAAACAAACCTGTTTAATGCGAAATAGACCAGTCTGAAGAAGGTGGCAGCAGATGGTCCATAAACTTGTCACACTGCTGTGATTATATTGGTACATATCACAAACCAAATGGCTGATAATTTTACTAAAAGAATCAAGAAATAAAAATTATTTTTAGTTTTAGATAGGAATAAAAAAAAATGTTCTCAAAGAATTTGTGTCATGAAATCCGCAAACACTAAAATGAACTATTTTTCATTTGTCTCATGATGTAGTCATGTGTGATGTAGATCATGATGTTTCAACTGCATACTGCTAGTCTTCTTTAGGCGACAAGGTCAACTGGTCATGCGTGATCTTATAAAGTTATCTGTTGTTGTCGTTTTTTTCTTGTCAATTGTTATCTTACTTCATTGATTTGTGTAGAATGTAACATCAGTTTTATAGCTAGCCATATAAAACTGCATTTTAACTCCATTATGTCAGTCAAAAAAATTAGTATCAAATTTCATCAGTACATGCATTCAGTTGACCTCAGTTTCTTTGATAGGAAGATCAGAGCCTTAATGAGAAGTTCACATAAACTGTTACTTCTAACTGAGTCGAAACTATAACTCTATATACTGTACTAACATCTGCAGTGAACAACAAACCTTGTTTCTTCTTGTAAAGTATGGCAATCTTCTGCATGCTTGATACAAATGAACTTCTTCACCATGTTGAGCTCCTCCTATAAAAAGATAAACATAATTATTTTAAAATGTGAAATGATAACTGATAATGAGAATAAAATCAAAAACCCAGCTTAAAGGCTCATAACCAGTCAGTATCAATTATTATCAGTGTACAATGTAGTTTTGAACTGAACTGCATTTAATTACTCAGGTTAGTTTAAGATTTAACAACCTTTTATTACTACTCTGAGAGGGAGTCACCACTTGTTTCATTCTTGATCTTAGAAATATGTGATGGACCTCTCAAATACAATAACCATACCTCTTTATCACAGGTTTCTGTGTACTGAAAATGGCCAAGATAGAGAGGCAAAGCATCAACAGGACAGGTGCCAGATGAAAACAATTTTTCATCAATCATTACAAGGTCTGAAGTGAGAAATTGATAAAATGATCATAAACAATCAATTACCCTTAGCTAGTAAATATACAGGTCTTCCCAACAATCAAATCAAGAGTACAATTTGTGGTCTCACGTGATTTACTGGCTAATGTAGTGACAGTTGGTTGAGCTATAAGTCGTTAATAATTGGTGTATACTATCACTATCTAGTCAAAAGTCCAAGGCTAGTAAGCCACCTGTGTGACCAACAGAGAGTCAACAAATGAATAAGAAAATGAACTTCAGAGTAATGTACACCACTTATTAATCAAGCAGAAGTGAAAATAGGACCTGAAAAAAAATTCAGGCCTGTACAAGATTTGATCCCATGACCTCTGCCATACTGGTGCAGTGCTCTATCAACTGACTTAACAGGCATTATTTTCACTACTGCTTATTATATAGTATTCACTACTGCAAAGATCACTTTCAAATTCATATTCATTTCAGAATCCACAGTTCACATATGAATATGATTTTCATATATCCACAGTCAGAGAGCCAACATTTGTACAGTTGAAAAGTTAGTCCACCATCAGGACATTAAGACATTGGATACACAGTGCTGTTAGATAATCAATCTTCATTGGACTTTTTTATGACTTACCCTCCCAAAGTGAAACAAATTCTGTAAGACATGTGTTGTAATATACAAGGTCTTTCCCTTTCACAAGCTGTTTTGGAGACAATTAGAGGTAATCAGTGATGGTAAACACAATAACTTAAAATGTGCCAGTCATACAGATAGCTCATTATTGAGAAGATTTTAGATATATGACAATTCATCGTATGGGCCCGAATTTTTTTCAGGTCCTATTTACAACTACTCATTTCATGCAGTAGTGTTCTTAGCTGCGAGGATCTCCTAATTTCATCTCTCCACCGCAGTGCAAATATATGAATTTTCATATATCTAAAATCTTCTTTCACTTGGATGTTTATTTGGACCCAATTCATTGACCAGCTCCCAGTTGGCTTGTTAGCTCAATTGGTAGAGCGCTGCACCAGTATCGCAGAGGTCATGGGTTCATATCCCGTATGGGCCTGAATTTTTTTCAGGTCCTATTTACAACTACTCGTTTCAGTAGTGTTCTTAGCTGTGAGGATCTCTTAATTTCATCATTATTGAGAGTTATACAATGTAAACAATCATTAAATAAATGTTTATCTTTCAATATAGTTAGAAAGATGGTGAATTTTTGGCTTGCTAGTAGAATAAGGAGATTTATTATTTGGTTTGTCACAAGCTATACACAAAGGAAAAATACAGAGTTCCATATATGGATTCAAACCTCAGACCTCTGGCACTTCAATTTTCTAGAATTTATTTTATAATATATGTTAGAGAACTCTACAGTCAGTTTGGCCATTACTATTTGTGTAGGTTTGTGTGTGGCATGTGTCCCAAATAATACTAGAATTAGCTGGTCTGACTTGAGCAAATAGACCAGCGTAAAACCTAGCAACAGCCTAACTCACCATCAAATCCTTCGTGGTTCAGTGATAAAGCATTTAGGTACAGAGTGCATCTACATGTACCAGACAAACAGCTACTTCTCATACTCACCTGCATTAATGACAGAATGGCAGACACAGATTTGTCATGCAACTGAGAGCAATCTGGCTCAGCAAGAACGCAAAGAATTCTTGAGAGGATCCATGATGTAAAAACTGTCAGAAGAAGATTTAGGTAAGTAACATGATGCAAACTCTTAAAAATATCATTTTTACTACTTTATATCAGCTTGTGCATCAGTGTAGAGAGACTAGTGTGTAATGACACAGCTGACTCAAGGTCTACCATTGGTAGAAAAACTAATGATTACACCACTCCCTTATTAATTTATCATCTCACGTTTTCCTAACATTAGTGTGGAAACAAATTGTTAGGTTTGCTAGGAGTTTGCATTGATAAAGGCTATAGTTTTATTAAACTGGGGTTTGTAAAAGAAATCAAGTAAGAATTAATAATGAAATCTTTAAATTTCTGTTTACCTTTTCCTGATTTGCAGATCTTGTTACCCTGTGAACTGGATGTTCCAATGGCAAGTATTCCATCATTTGTATTCTGAGGTTCTAAACTAACAAAGCATTCTGGGAATGCATCCAGGCAATGATGCAAGAATTGCCAAAAGATCTCAGAATGAGGTGTACCTCCAGTCTTTCGTGATAACTGGACAGCAACTGTAAATTTAAGTACTACAAAAATTAGAGATACTTGCAACCAATGTGATTTTCCTGGTCATAACAACAGTAAATTAAGGTAAAGACTGAATGCAATGACAGCTTTCATAGCCCATTCCAGTTCCTGTGGTAGGAGGTGGGAGATAGGATATTGGCTCATAACCCCTCCCCCCATTCCCCCTTTCTCCTCCTCCCCCATTAATCATCAAGTTTCCACATCAGTTTAAATACACCTTATTTGCATGGATATATTGTAAATTGTGTAGCATTTTTCCAAGCTCTACAAAAGTAAGAAAAAATTAAAGATATGAGCAAGATTTCCACTTGTATTTTAAGTTAAACTGGTAAATAAGGGATTCTTAATTCCACTTCTATTCCACTTTCTTTTTCTGTACTATAAGAAATACATCTATCTGAGCATAGTATTGATCAAATATGGCCTGTGTAAAAGATGAAAAAAAAAAACAAGCCAAACCACTTGAGTTTTTTTTCAAGACTAACAGAAAATGTGCTGCATTTTAGAGCTAAGTTCATAGACTCTCTTACTTATAGCTCTAATACTAATCAAAGTGCAAAAGTTTACACCAATTAACAAATTGTACATACCAGCATCAAGATCAGTCAATATGCTATTCACAAACTCACACAGAAGTTTCTTCATTTGGTTTGCTGAAGTATAGTGTTCTTGAGTACTAAGACTGGATAAATATGGAATTGAAAAAAGGGAAAAAAAAACCTCACGTGAGTCAGCAAAATATAAACTTAACTTCTTCAATACTTGATATGTATACAGCAAGATTACTTCACTAAATCGCAGTTTTTATTACAAACGTCGGGATTACTGTGTGACAAGTTAAAACATTGCAATCCCATGTCCCCATTTTTTTGCATCAACACTCTTGTGTCTGCACCTTCGACAGTCAGCCTCAAATCAATCGACATCATCTCCCAAGTCACGTTCTTAAACCTTCCACCCCTGCGGGTGACAAGCATCTAATTTCTGCAAATGTAAGGGCCATGACGATAAAGGCAATGATCTCCGATGAATAAGCTTATGATTCTTAAGCAAAATCTCCTTGTCAGTACTATTGGAAATGTAGACAGATCAGTGTGAAGAATATGAATACTGATGTTCGGTAGCTACATATAATGAAATCAACATGGTAAATTAAAAAAACCGATTTCCACGTACCTTTCGGGATTTCGTCTAGCAATTAATGTCGCCATAATGGGTGCGAGTTTCTCGCTCATAGAACTAGAAGTATTCGCCATTCCTAAATCGTAGATTTTCTTTATTTCTCCTGGCTATTCATTTTCAAGAGGCAATTTGCTACAAACTCAAGCATAATGATACACTCCACTACAATTCTCCCGCCATCTTGCTAAAATACCGCGCTAATGCTGGGTATGACTCGCTCTAGTCCCCCAGCATTTATAAAATGTAGGAATACATGGCGTGCAAAATGCGCTTAAGGTACATGTGTTTTCGCTCATACCAGTTCCACTACAACGCAGCTGTCTCAGGAAGAAAAAAAAGTCAAAGGTATGAAAATCTATCCGTCAAAATAAAAGAAAGGCTTTGAATAAAGTTAAAAACTGTTGACATTTGAAAAAATGTCATTCATTTGTTGATAAACAACTCACGGGAAAAAAAAAAACACCAGTTAGATTACATATGCCTGCGGGGCGTGAATACCAAGGGAGGCACGAAAGGGGGAAGGCGCGATCAGTAGGATCTGGAGGAATACACCAGAGAAATTTTCTCAGGAATTCACTCACCCAGACGATTAGACTACACTATCAAAGAACGTGTACGTCAAAAAAATGTGATTAGAATGTATTTGGTCGCTGCTTTTACTTTCATATCTCAAAATATATGTATAAAATTCATGTTTTTTTTTTAATTTCGCGTACGTTTTTAAAGTAAGGTTATAACAGCTCGTGTTAACTTTGAGTAACAAATCAGGATTGTGTTGCATATCTGCCGACTTTTTTTAAGTGAAAAATTTCGGCGAAAAATTTCAGCGATATCTTCTTCGACATGAACTAATGTTCTGTCATCTACAGTCCATGTAAGGCTAATGGAAAATAATGTTGTTACTTTTTTTATTCAAAATAGTGTGATTCGCTAAGTATGAAGCCACAACAGCAGTACATATATCAGCAATTGTAAATACATCTCGCGAAGAAGAAATACAAAACACTTCCAATCAAGCAACAAAAGTTCTTCAGTTTACATTATTGCCAAAACGGCTTAAAGACGGGCAGCGAAATAAAGTATCATTATAATTTGCAGTTCTAAAGCTCAAATAATTGCCACATTCGGAATTCAACGAGATATTAACTTTTTGGTTTTAGCACGAGTACATTTATCCCCACTGAGTGATGTTGCAAAAGGTGCTTTGTTAAATCGTGGGTGATGTGTTTTCTGTATATCCCTGCTCTCTGATTCCTGCAGTTTCTAGACCCACCAAATACAGGAGCACCAAAAGAAACAACAAATGAGGAAATCCACCGATAGTTCACCTCTTTGTGCTCTGAGCACCATTTCCTCATCTTCTTCCCAGTTTTCTTGGCTGTGATCCTTTTGTTTTGGCATGAAAAATCGATTTTTCTGCTTGCAATTAGTACTTGAAGTAAACAGCACAAGCTCCCGTTATTCCTTGCAAATTAATTTCCTCGAATTTCTGGAGATAGACGTGCAGTCACCACTGAGAATTGTTTTGATTCTTGGGTTTTTCCACCGAATACGAGCTTACTAGACATATGTAAACGACACCCGCAACTACCTGTTACAGAAAAAACGAAATACAATGTTCGTTCAAATGAACTTGAAACATTTCCAAAACGTTTTGCGTTGTGATAGGTGAATCAATAGTTAAAAAACGTCAAAATAAAGGTTTCAGTGATGTAAATTAGCAAGCCAAGTTTTTCAATTGTTTGAAATTTTTCCAACAATTACTATGCAGATTTCAAAACTGGGCCCAGGTACACAATATAACTAAAAAATGAAACTGAAGAACTGTTCAAATATTTTATTTCCATCATTCGTTGTGGAGATGATTTATAAAGCGTGAAAGGATGTCGAATTACTTAAATTAATTTACTTTATTGGCCCAATGGCTAGCAACTCTCTCGTAAATATAGAGTTAAAAATTGCCTTAATGCGCAAAAAATGTTCGATGTGCAAAACGTGTTCCCTAAATATACATGAAACGCGTTAACCATTTACACCCTAACCTAAGTATTTATATTCTCCACAGTGTTCTCTTTACATTTCCTCTAGTTCTGAAAAGGAGAATTTGGTTGACAATCAGCAGCTTCTGGAATTGGTTATCATTATCTTTATTTTTTTTTTTTTATTATTTTTTTTTAACATTTTTTTTTTATTTTCACTTAAAGCACAAATACTAGAGTAATACAAACAAATACAAAATTAATTACACTTACGCTACTCACTAACACTAATTACGAAATACTGCGTTACATTACATTCACAGTCGGCTAGATTTAATTTATGTTGTGGTTATATAATGATATAAAGGTTATCATTATCTTTATTCTCATGAACTTTATATTCGATTCAAAGCAGATAATGTAAGGAGAAATTAGAAGCCAGTCACTCTTAAGGATTAAAGGAATAATAAGCTCTTCTTACTACTAATTTGTACAATAGAGAAAAACAGCATCACGTTTACCAAATCGCTCGAAATACCGATTAATTCACTAAGGTGCTCAAGTCCATGCGTATCTCAAATCTAAGTCAGACTCGTGACTAGGACTGGTGCCATGACTATCTTGACGTTCTGCTTGTGAAGTAGAAACGCTTGACATTAAATCTTGAACTTAAAATTAGACTAGCTTAACTGCACTTTTACTGCTAATTAATGATATATTTATGTTTTGTTATTACTTAAGGATGATTTGATTCTAACAGTTTATGTTGGAAACGACAGCACTTCGAGTCTCTAAAACACTAGTTTAAAGAAGGCTCACTCCGTTGGCATATGGATGCGATGCAATATAGTGCGTCTTTAGGGCGTTCTTTTGATAAAATGCTTTACTACAAAACTGACATTGGAAAGGTTTCTTTGGAGCGTGTGTTCTCTTGTGCGTGTTCAAAGTGGAAGCCAGTGTAAATCCTTTCCCACAGATCTGGCATTTGAAAGGCCGTTCACCGGTATGGCCATAGATGTGAGCCTGCAAGTTTCCCTTCTGGTTAAAACCCTTTCCACAATACTCGCACTGGTACATGCGCATTTCGGAATGGGTTCTCAGATGGTACGTCAAATGTGTCAACTGCTTGAAGCCCCGCCCACATTTGTCGCACTTGTGGGGCTTCTCTCCCGTGTGAGTGTAGCGATGGATCTTCATGTCAATTTTCTGATGGAATCCCTTTCCGCAGAAGTCACACACAAATGGCTTGTAATTAGTATGCGTGCGCATATGTGTATGCAAGTTAGACGCACGGTTGAAGGCTTTGTTGCACTGCACGCACACGTACGGTTTTACGGTGGTGTGCGTCAGTCGGTGACGTGTCAGGTTTCCCGGCTGCCTGAAGGCGCGGCCACACTGCTCACAGATAAATGGTTTATCTCCAGTGTGGATGCGTTTATGAGTCGTTAACGTATTCGAGCGGCTGAAAGATTTGTCGCATACATCACAAGTGTAGCGGTATTTTTTGCTGGAGGAAGCATTTGTCTTGGCAGGTTTTTGTTGCAAATTCGTCTCTACATTGCTTGCAGTTTCGCCATTCTGCGGACCCAGTTTCAAATCTTCTTCAGAACTTGACGGGAGGAACGTGGAATACTCGGGAAGAACTGTTGATGTTTTCTCTTGTTTTACAAATCTACCGAGGTCACTGAATTGAAGGAAAGAAGACAGTTCGAACTTTCCGTCTCCATCCTTTCCGAAGTTGACACTAAAGGCAGAGTTGCATTGTGAGACACTGTTGTCCACATCTGATTGATGGCGCACCAATTTCTCGTTAAAGAACTCTCGTGAAATGCTTTCAGTAACATGACCTTCCCAGCCATCTCTCTCCAATTCTACGTCTTGTAAATCGTC
Organism: Pocillopora verrucosa; assembly: GCF_036669915.1. Taxonomy (NCBI): domain Eukaryota; kingdom Metazoa; phylum Cnidaria; class Anthozoa; order Scleractinia; family Pocilloporidae; genus Pocillopora; species Pocillopora verrucosa. The sequence continues at coordinate 9,815,372 of NC_089316.1, read as the reverse complement.
TTCACCATCCCTGACTTCTTGTTTTATTCTTAACGGTACAAAAGTGCTGTTTGACTTTAACAGTTGTACGTCATCAACGGTTTCACCTTGAAAGTTTATATCACCAGAGTCGCGCTCAACCTTCATGGGTGCGCTGAGGTACTGGAAGGCGCTCTGATTGGCTGTGAAAACTCTCTCCTTTGATTGGTGGAACCCAAGATTCGAGGACTTTTGAAAATGATTCAATTCCAACCCTCTCTCTTTCAGGAAAGGGCCTTGGATGTCAACCGTGTGAGGGTCTTCGACCTCGGTCGCTTTTACTTCAGCATGCGGTAGCTTTTCGATGAATGCTTCTTCTGTACAGATAAAGAAAAGGAAAATGTAAGTTGCTTCTGTTGGACTATCATGGAGTAAAGATTTCTACCATAATTTTCCATTAACCAATATTTTCAGCCTAACATCAGCATGAACATTCTCCACACTAATCTCCATAAATTCTTAAGGTGCTGAAAAGGAGAATTTTCCTTTGAAAAATTAAGAGTTCTTTGCTTGGTGATCATTTCCTTTGTTCTCATTACCTTAGTGTTTGATTCAGAGGTGATATGTTGAGGAGAAATTAGATGTCAGTCACTCTGAGTGGTTAAAGGGTATTAAACATAGGTAGAAAAAACTGGGCGCTTTATCTAGGAGCATGTTGCATGTGGAAGCACACAAATATAAAACCCTGAAAATATTTTCGATGGAAGAGTGCATTTCATGCTATTTTTTTCTTCGAAGAACCTTCGAAGTTTTCTGAAAAAAAAAACTGCCCCTAATGATTTGTACTAAGTTAGAAAACGCTCGCATCTAGGCTGAGGACATGGTTGGTTTTCATTCTATAACTGGTGAATGAAAAAGCACAGATGGTGGTTTATTCTTTCAGTAAGTGATCGCAACTGTTGGAGTAAAAGGGATCGTTGACGTATCCCTTTTTAATTCCATACGTGACCAAGACAGAATTTCTTCTTAAATATCGATACCATATCAAACAGACAAGTGATGAGAGTAGGGAAAGATTTCAATTCCCCAAACCACTATCAAAATAATTGTAAGGTAGACAGTTATGAGAATTACTAATGAGATCTGGGAGTAAAAGTGTTAACTATGTTAACAATTTTGTAAAAAATGTCAAATATCAAAATTTAGTATATTCTGAAACGGAAAACAGCGTTGAATGCGTGCTCTGATTGGTTACTCAAACTCCGAATATCCTTGGTTATTCACCTCTGAGCTAAGCGCGCGCGATTTTCGCCCGAAAATATTGTAATAATTGCACAAATAAATGAGTTAAAATAATTTTTGTGTGTGTGTGTGCGTGTGTGAGTGTTTTATGTTATCTCACTTTTTTAGTGTACATGTCTACCAAAACAGCTTTTCATCTCCACTTCAGTGAATAGTGATTAAATATTCTTTGGAACCGTTTCAAATCGTTCGAAGAAACCTTTTGATTTTTCTTTGAAATTAAATCAAAAATTTAGTCATTGTTTAAGATATGGTATAAAACCAGAAACGTTAGGCGGCTTATCCTTTAAACCGGTTTTTTTTTAATGAACTTTATTTAACCGAATGGATAAACTGGAAAATCGGCTTACATTTAATTTGATATCAACCTATTCTCCACCGAGACCAAAGAGTTGATTCTCCTCTCTAACTGGCGCACATTGCCTTATCAGCCAGTGGCGAGAATTTCGTTATCTATCATAAAAGTAAATAGTTCCTCTTTCGATGAAAACGGTTCTGGTTTTAAGTAACTATCAATTGAAAAGGATTTTATTAAAAAGAAAACACGGAATTTTTTTTTCAGGATAATCTCTTTTCATTAACAGTCGTAAGTGGAACAGAACCTGAAATACTTTCTTCTCAAAATTAATTCGTAGTTTGTCACGCTAATATTAGTTACCTAAAATGGAACCGCTCGCTTTTGATTACTTTTTCGGAACTTTCGTTTATCAGAAGAAAATCCGCTCTCGCAGTTGATCTTCTCATGCGTTCAATGCGCTCTTTCGTCAAAAACTTGTCATGGTGGTGCACTTGGCGTGGTGTACTAAGTGCGTAATTATAGCAAATTTGGATTCCAGACAAGGCCGAGGGAACCATTAAATATCAGTTTTTCTCTTAAAAATCATCACTCTTAAGTATAAAGATTTGAAGACTGTCTGTAACCACGCGGTCTTACTCTGAGCTACCTCCAAGCTCGCACATGAAACTTGCGGAGGAGAACTGATATCGTGAATCAGTAGATCTTAAGCAAATTTTTGAGGCCAGAGGTTCATTTATATCGTTTTACCAGTGTTCTTTCCTTCTGTTTTCTTCTTCTTTTTTTCATACTCGCATCAACGTTTGTCGTTTGAAGGGTGATAGATAAACAGTCGAAAAAACCACAAAGGAAAACTCTATGCATTAAGAAATAGCTTCCTGGACTAACCTTGAGAACTGAGTGAGGTTGCTTCCACTGAGGAATTCCCAACATCGAAAGTCCTCTTTTTCAGATTGAAGTTTTGCGTCATTTTCTTTACGAGAAAGGATCTTGGCATCTTGACGGATCTTTTTGAACTGCAAAAGAGCAAAGCAAAGGCTATTTACTTTCCAAACTTAACGTGGCATATTTGATTTTGGCATGGGAATGAAACGAAACCTCACAAACATATTCACAGGACAGCCGACGGATCTCTCTCCCTCTCTCTATCTCTCTCCAGATTTCTCGAAGTTTTTCACTTTCTGCCCTTTCGTAAAAGCTGACCCTTGTGAAATATAAAAGCCTATCAAACCCTTACAGATTATTATTTACCGGAAAAAACCAGCAAACTTCTTCTTTGTCTTGCGGATTTGTACTGGAGTTCAGAAGGTTACGACGGTGAATGATACAAGTTTGGTTAAGCCGTGTTTACTTATCTGCATCAGCTGACATAACAACGATTTACTGGACACTGCGATTGGCGGAAGAGTTTAAACACATTTTCTTTAATTTGTGGACAATGAAGAAACCTCTTTCATTTACAGGAGTAGTCGTTAATTCATGTTACTTATAGCACGGCATCCCTTAATTAACAATTCTCTTTCATGACAACAATATAATCGGACCAAAAGGCAAATAATTATAACTCTTTGTTAAATGAAAGAACATATTTCTGGCTACGGAGACGGTTACTTGGAGATAAAACTCGGTAATTCGCTGTTCTTTTTCTAGCAATATATGCTTTGAAAATTTTCGGCATATTATTTACTTTGCTATATTTCCATTTTTTACTGAGAAAGACGACAATTTTTTTTCTTCTTTCGTGCGATTGAAAAGGTCCAGTCTGCGAGACGCCGAAAAATCTTAACGCTCTCACCTCCGCGATCTCACTGTCTCAAACTTTTAATCAACTTCAGACCAACCTAGAGTCTTTCCTTTCAGCTTACAACATCAAAGGATCACTTGTTAAGTGTACTTGATTTCTAGAAATCAAAATTGAATTTAGAAGTCATGAAGGTACCGCCTTTATTGAGACTCCTGAAAGTTTCAATAATTAAGTCCAACTATGATCGATGGAACACACACAGGTGAAATCGAAAGTCTCCAACAAACAATGAGTGGGTCTTTTTTCGTAGGCGATGTTGCCGAAATTTTTGAAGCAGCTAAATGTCACCTTTTTAAGCCCTAGATAAATTCAGAAGAGTCACCAAGCGGAATATTTTCTTAAAACAACTTGTTTTCCACTTACCCTCACTTCTTAAGATCTCTTCACAGCCTTAATAATTTTTTTTCGTTTATATGAACGAGTTCAAAGGTGTTGCCTGTCTCACAGGAACATCAAGTATACGTTTACAGATTGTTTCTCGTTGGTTACATGGATATAATACATGCAAAATACTTTGGTGTTTGCTCAGCTTTTGCGAAATTCGAATCTAAATTATGTCATTGTTCTTTGAATACTATTTGCGACAAAAGCCGAACGAGGTTTTTCAGTTGTAACAGCTCACATTTACAAATTCTTGTTCAAACGATTTTAGTTCACACTACCGGGCAAATTAAAATAGAAGCGAGGGAGATATTTCTTTAAAATCCAATATTTGACTTGATCAGATCATCGGCGCTTCAACTCAAGTCATCGGCATTTGGCAACAAAAAGAAGATTCGATCAAAAAATATCTTTATGTACTAAGTTATACTTAGACAAAGAATATAAAAGCTCTTTTAGCAGTACTACGAATTTTAAATAACGTTATTGAACCTAAGAATTCATTTACCGATTTCATTGTAATTCAGTATTTTTACACTTTGTATTTGATATTTTGGAACAAAGAGCTAATTTTCTCTTGTATAGCTAATTTTTATTTGGAATAATTACATAGATTTGAAGTTCCTAGCAGCGGCAAGAAATCTAGACTAGCTGGCGGCCGGGCGGAAAGTTTTCAACCGTTTTTCTTGTCAACTTCCTTTGCGTTCATCTGAGTGTGAATAGTTTTTACGGGGCGACGGTTACATGCATTCAATTTTATCGGGAGCTTTTGCCCATCAAACGAAAGCTTAGAGCAAACATGAAGTGATTTATTGATTTTGCTTGACCAAGTAAATTGCATTTTGGTGTTCTTATCAAAACTGTACTAGGATAGTAGAGATTGACGAATTGAAACTCAGAACCGACTTCGAATCGCGTTGAAATTTACTTTTCGTGCGTCACTTAGCTTTACTCGTTGTCAAGATGGGAAGCACGACGACACACCCGTTAAATTAAATACAGAATTTCCAGTCATTGGCTCAGTTTAAGAAAATCAATATCAAATTCTCATAAATATGAAATTACTTTTTTAAACGTAGTTTGCACTCTAGCCTCCGAAAACGTATTATCATCAATACAAATTTATTTTCATTAAAAAAAAAATTACCGAGAAAATAATAGGCTTCATAAATATTTTTTAATACCACATGACGTTCCACGCTACTCAGTGGTCAACCCATTGGGAATGTTACTTTTGTCAATTTTTTTTTCGGCCTTGTCAGTCAAAGAATCACTTTCAAGTGATTGAGATCACAGCAGAAGAAAGGTTTTATACTCTGAGTAAAATACATTAATAGCCACTCAAAATGGTCGCCTAGTAACTAGCCGCTGAATGAATTCACCGAAGACTCAAATTCTGTCTCGATTCTGTAGATCATAGCCAGCTTGTGTGCTTTCGCATTCTCAAAGAGCATTCATGATGCAATAAAACCCTGTACGTAAGCGCAGTGAAAACAAAACTTGAAATATTATTAAGTTGATTCAGGAGAGTTTTTCTGTGGCAAATTATATTAATAAAAGCTGAAAATAGGGGAAACTTTTCTTTTTTCTGTCAAATCTACAGTTCAATCACAATTACTCGGCCATGACGCCATGACGCTGAGATAGCTACTTCTGACTGCACATGTCAGTATTATTAACAAAAGCTATCAAAACCTTGATCATCAGTGGTCTTTAAGATACACAACAAAATATTCCATCTGTTCGAAATGAGAATACAATAATAATGGTATCACTAAAGTATGATGCAGTTTTAAGCCCCTCTATGTAAACAAATAAAAAGCTCTTTTAAAAAGCCGGCTAGTTGTTATTGTGAATAAAACCTTCTGCCGTAAATAAAGTATTCTCTTCAAGAAAAAGGAGCAAAATAATTATAAAGCTAAAAAAATTACAATAAATTATTCGTATTTTGACTTTTCCACTTATTTAGGGCTAACTGAATGAAATTGTGTGTCGATTCGATTCCTCTTATAACGTTCTTAGTCCAAAGTACATTTTTGACTTAGCAAAGAGAGACCAAAACACGCGCCAGATGACATAATAACCTCACTTTTAATTCAAAGCTTGGTAAGCTTTGTTAGTAATTGGAAACTACCGTGAGTCTAAAACTATCTTTTCCCCGTAAATTTTAGTATCCAACTCACATCCTTTTACTCAGGTTTGTTAGGGCAAGATACACGCAAAATATCTATTTAGCGATACAAGGGAGTATTTACGGAGCAGGTGTGATCTGAGAGAAGTGTAACTAATTTGATACGTTTAGTATGATTTAGGGCCTCCTTCACCCTAACGATCTGCTTAAAAAAAAAACTGTACGTTTGGTCCACGATATATTGGCGAAGAAAATCAAAAAGCTTAAATTGGATCGCGTCTCTATTCATTCATTCAAATACAAGCCATACAGAATTATCATGCACGCCCACCACACTGAGAATATTTTTTTTCTTGGCTCACCTTGAATGTTTTATACAAGTGTGATACATTTTTTTTTTTTTTTTTTACGTGTGAACTCTTGGTGGAATGATCAACCAAAGATAACATCCTTACCTCTCTGGAGAAACTCCTTTAAGTCAAGAGAGTTAAGAGCAAATAGGTCTTTCAATGTGATATTCAATTTCTAGACGTTGGTTCAATAATGATTAGCACACGCCTGTTTTGTAAAGAAACTACGTACGATAAAAGGCTGTGAGAACAATGGCACACGGGGTAACATATCGCTATGGAAACCTTTATTTTTCAAAAATATATTTTGAACGGAGCATTTAAACAGAGCGCTATGTTTTAGCCACAGGAAAGACGGCAATAAGTTGACTTCATTTTCACGTTTTTTTCTTCGATGCACATTCTGCCTTTTTTTTTCTTTTTTTTTTTTTTTCCTAAAGAGCTAGTTATTTCATTGCCTCTTATTTCATCGATCAATTACCTGTTTATCACACATTCAAAGTCGACATTGAGAGGTGCCTTTGTTTATGTAGCTCGACTGATTCGCTAAAAAGAGACGTTCGCGGCGAAATGTCCACTTATGTAAATTTCATCTCAGTGATTCTTGAATAATTGAAAACGCTTTAGAAGTCACGAACTTGAATTTTGCTCGATCCCTCCAGAGCATCTTCGTCGAACGCCAATCTTACCTAAACTTCACGTGAATGTTGAACCGCGGCATGGCAAAACATATCAAGTGTCGTGGGAAAATGAAACCATCTATTGAAAGTAATTTGAACTTGTTTCTTTCAAGTAACTTTCACCTGCTCTCACTTAAACAGCTGATTCACCGTTGTCAGCCAATTGAAAGGCGGCGAATAAGAGTTTCGCGTATCGTTTCAACTCCTAAAGCCCTGTTTCATGAAATCAGCTGCTAAACCCCGTAGGACAACTACTTTCCGGTCAATTGAAATTTTTTTTCCCGTACATAAAAGCGTCGATTTATGAACAATTTAATTCTATGTTTGCACAGCTCTCGGACAGTGTTTATACATTCTGTCTGTTTCACTTAATGGCAGTAATAATAGTGGCTGTCATTTCGGTTAAAGAGTGATTTTCTTTGTACTAAAACCAAGCTTGACATTGCAATGATCGCCCCACGTAGTTTTTTCTTTTTCCGATTGCCATCTCAACTCGCTTTAGAATTCAATCAATATTACTGATGTTCAAGAAAGATGTTTTAGCAAAACAAAAATTTTGAAAACATTAATTATCATGAGGTGTGACGAAGGAAAAAATTCTGAAGCTGTTCCCTGCCTCAGCGCCTCTGGTGTATCGATTTATACTCCTTAGTTAACATGAAAGTTAACTAATTTTAGTGACCTACACTGAGACTTCGGTGGCTTTCTAAGATAGCCTTTATAAAGATGAAAATATCGTAAAAACCCATTATACTGAGAAAATAGCTTGTCGTGTGACGATCCTACAATAGTAATTACGCACCTTTAACACGCGTGTACGTGCAGCTGCCTCAATCTCCCTTATATGGGGTCTTCTGGATACTAATTGATTCTTTCTCTCCAAATATTCCCCTCGTATTTACGGTTGACCGTTGTGAAACCAAAATGATTAAAAAGGTCCATTAGAAGATAAAATGTTTATTTAACGACTCAGCAGAGAAAAGGGCAACGCTACCAGGACTCGAGGAAAACTCATTTAAATACACTTTACAAATCTCTAACGCGCTGCAGTGCGAACGACCTGGTCACCAACGGTTCTGTTTTGATCTGATTGCTCGAGAAGGGCAGGGACGGTTTTGGAATTCTTAGTATATTCCTGACGTCGAGTCAGCAAAATGGAGCGAAATAATAACCTGCGCGATATATAGTAGCGGAGAAGTGAAAAAGCGATGGAGGTTTAGCAACCCGACCCAGACCTCTCTCGTTTCTTCACTCCTCCGCTTCTGGCGCGCCGATTAATATCGCGCTTCATTATACCAACTGTCTAGTTCAGGCTACCCCCGCCAACATTTCAGCAGGTTTGCTTGACGGTTCTTTAGCAGCTATTTGTGCTCCTATGAGGATGGACGAGGTAGGAATAAAGTTCTCTTCGCCCCCCGCCGCAAACGAAAAAAGGCAAAGACCCTGGCTAGGGATTGAACCAGAATTTTTTTTGCAACTCCAAATTTTCTCTCCTCGATGAAGGAAAATCAAATGACAGTGGTCGTTGATCATCGTTCCATAAATAATAGTAGGGCCTAGCCGGTTTTAGCATCTTAGTCTCCTACTTCTAAACTCACTGTTAGGATAATTTTATAAGCCTTAACTTGCCATGGACTTTGAAGATTTGATAACGAGCGTAGTTTCACCAATTTTAAGATATACCCCGTTCCACCGGCACCACCACCTTTATGACCCCTAGTAAGCTGAGCTGGCTCGTTTTAATGAAAAAATTTGCTATTTATGGGGAAGCTGTAACCGGCTGGCCAGCTGAAATTTCAGCCGAGCTCTTGTTCATTTGGAAAACTTTCGCTCGGTTACAGAGATAAAAACAAACAAACCAAAGCGAAGAGCAAAACAAAGCAACAAAGACGAAAAACTGAATAAAACAAATAAGCACTTTTGTAAATAGAATAAAAAAAGATGGTAAAGCTTGAGTTCGGTAAAACAGCGTGGGACAAATATAATTCTTTTGTTCACATTTTATCCCAGGAAATGGGCTGAGGTGCTGAAATGGAAAAAAATTTTCATCCCGGCAATTGGGAATCCACTTAAATTCCCGAAAAAGATCTGAGTAATCCTGCTAGTCCGCTTTTTCATCGAGTTTTTTCTACTGGAACTTAAGAAAGAATGACGCTGAGGAAGTTTACATACTTGCATGTATAAATAGTGCTTACTTTGGCCTCAACCTGACTTGCGCGTCATTTACTGCGGCACATTACTTTTCAGCGTGTGTGATGAACAAAGTTTTATCTGGCAATGTCTCGGATGAATCCTAAATTTAAATGATCCCCGACCAACGATCCTTATTTGTCTGTCATCATCCTTCGCAAACTTTTTCAATTGTTTTTTTTTTACATGAATATACAAAAGAAAAATATGATACCTGTTAGACGTTTCTTTACAAATGAGTTGACGATAACCTCGTGAATTTTGCACACGAGTGTCTTAGGGACATGATACAATGGCCCAATTGCACGGCATTTTGAGGTTTTCGAGTAGACCTACTGATCCCTGTTACAAAATTTTGATGTGTCTCCTAAATTATCTCGTTCTTTGACACGGATAAGCAGATGGTACGTTACAACAACCAATCTAAAACTTCACATTATGCGACGTTTTCCACTCACTTTTCAGATGAGATCCCTAAAGTGACGATTAGTTTTCATAACAAATTTTACAGCTGAAATCACTGCGAAGAAATTACTTTGAACAACTGCCCAAAGCCAGGCACCGCGATTGAAGTGCTGCTAAAGCTGGGCATACTTTTATCTTTCTTGGATTTTTGACTGGCTGCGTTACCGAGCGAAGTGAAGCAAAGCAAAGCCCTTGTTCTCCTCGGGTACCCAAGCGAATTTTCCTCAATTGAAATAAATGCTTTCACCCTGCTAAGTTCTTCGCGATTTTAACACACTATAACTTTCGAAAAATAATTTCACAGCAAACAAGTGACAAAAACACAACAACCGCCTGTTCAGAAGACATTCAAAACAACGAAAACTGTACAGCGAACTCCGTTGATTTGATTCATGAATCATTTTGGGATATCTTTTAGTCAGATATTAAATCCTTTATTGACCAACCCCTTCTCAGTCAAATTGGACTGAAACTGACAAACTTCTTTTTTTCATACAAAAGCGCAAAATGAAAAGAAACTGGCTGACGTAAGGCCATATGGACCACACGCTTGGGAAATAGCACATATAAGGTCCTATAACTCAATGACGAAACATAGAATGATCGATGATCACGCAGTAAGCTTAATTTTGGAAGATGATATACAACGAGAAATCCTCCTTAAGTAACCACAACCAAAAGTCCTCTATAGATTTATTTCACAGAAAGACAGAGTCAAAGAAAGTCATTTAATCCATTACCTCTCAAGATCTGGTTGTTAATTCTCCCCTCTAGCTGCTACATATTTCCTTGTAAATTAGTTACGAGAATTTGGTGCTGGATCAAGATAGCAACTTAAACCTGATAAGTTGGAATATTTTCATTGACTGTTTGCTGGATAATAATTGGATACTATAGGGATAAGTTACACGTTAATCACTCCTGGGAGTTAAAGGGATGGGCATTGTCTACGAGCAAAGTAAATATAATTGAAGCAGTTCTCTCTATTTAACGCGACATGTTTCCAATTCGCATTCGTTTCACATTTGCTCTGACGAAGGGCCAACGCTCAAAACTTCATCTTCGAAACTCTTTACGGTGGTCAATTTACGTTATCGGCTTAGTTGATAATACAAAATTACCCTGTTATACTATCCTACCGACGCAACACCACAGTTTTTAAAGAAACTTGCCCCTTTATTCATGTTTCCAACATTGCTTGGTTGAAATGAATTCTGTTCACCAGATTTCGAAATACAGCGTTCGATGAGAGTGCCCAGAAACGCGTCGAACGAAAGGGAAAAAGGCTTTCAAGCTTTGAGCACCAATAGTATATCAGGTTTTTACACTATTAATGAGATAAGAAAAATACAAAATGGCGATTCACTTCACATATTTATTTGAAGAGGTAACTGAAGTTTAATCCACCTTTCTTTAAATAATTGTAACAAGTAATTACTCTATGAAAGCAAATGGCTGCCGTGGCGTGCAAGTGGAAAATCTAATTGTTAAAATGAGTTTCTAGGATTGAATTACTTGCTGTAGGGAAGTAACGAGATTAAAAACTGACCAAGCAAGGGTGATGTATTTGTCTCTGCTACGACCTGGAGTGCAAGTTCGTTTTTTACCTTTACGTGCAAATTAGCGAGAGTTACCTTAACTATACAATTTACCGCATGTGTTTCTCTACAACTCCAAAAAAACGATATGTTTAAAAAGGTTAACTAGGATCAACACCTGAGTACCAAAACGAGTGATTTTTGCTTATTCTCCGGCGATGTATTTGAATGTTTACACTGTATGTACATTGAGAAGATATAATTAAAATGTGGGGCAAAACAGCAGGCTGAGTTAGGATCAACACTAATACTGCATCAGAGCAATTTTCTATTGAGCGTCGAAAGTAATCCGGGACTATTTCGTTATGTGATTGGTCCAGACAGTTTGCTGAGTGGTCCAGAAAACTCGCTCCACCTTCTCAACCAATCAGACTTAAACTAACATTAATCACGACTTGGTCGCCCGCGTTTTCCCGCGTTACAGGCAGTTCGCTTGTTTTTACTTTAAGCTCTCATTGGCTCCTCGTGGAGCTTCCCTTCCTATGATTGGCTGGTATGATTGCCTTGGTTTTGGTTTTTACGACACTCAATCGAAAAGAGCTCTTTTACCGTATTTCACCATGAGGAATTGCCACAACTTTCTTACGCTGTTTTCTGCAAACTTGTTCAATCGCTAACATGAATCAAAATGCCATTGTATGGCAATTCCCCCTAAAAAAATTCCGTAACACGAAAGAAGTTTTTCAGCTCTGTCTTTCAGTTATAGTAACGATGCAACATAAACTAGATCTGCGCATGGCAAAGTGGGCAGTGGTTGAGGGCACTGATCTCTTGCTCGTAAGCTCGGTGTTTGCAGGTGCCACACAACCAGAACTGATAGTCCATAAGCGGGCGTCCACTCACAATGCACGTTGGAAACTTCGTGTCACAGTTAGGACAGATTTGGCTCCTAGGTGTGGGGAGGAAAGTGTAAAGAAATGTCACAAACAACTCCATTTATGAGATTACTAAGCAGGTATCTTTCTACAAACCTACAAACAAATATCGGTCGTTGTTCTCTCTAAGAGGTACCCAAGGTTTTCCTTTCCCTAAATCGTCATTCAAATTCATGAAACATGCACGAGTACATCGTAATAACGACTATTACATGAATGCCACGATGCGAAAATTGCAAATGCAGTTGCAAGGAGAACATCGCAAGTTTTCTCTGCAGAAGAACACGATCTCCCTGAATGAAGGAGTACACGGTGGTGTACGCGCTGGACCTGAGTCTGAAAGATCTGGTTTTCGCCAGACTCTTTATGATATAAACAGCTGGATAAGCCCTGGAAATAATGAGTCACAGGGCCCATAAGGCTTGACATCAACCACACCACATCCCCATCCACTCTTCCCGCCGTCGCCCCCCTCCCCCCCTCCCCCTTTCCTCCACAACACCCTAAATTAAGGTAATCTTACCAATCGGGTATCATGGTTTCGCAGCTAGTGCACTCTGCCTTGTTACCACGTGAGTCCTTTGGCGAGTGTCTAAAAATATAGTACGGAAAAAAGGGTTCACAGAAATTTTCATTATAAGTGTAGAAGAAAAATACGAGACTTGACCAATTCCCAAAAGGGAAGCACCAAAAAAAACGCCATTGTCCCAAACAAAACTCTTGAAAAATTTTCAAGCCAAACGGTATTGAATCAGTGGAATTTTAACAATTTCACTTTCCAAGATCTAAGTATCAGTTCTTCACAGAACTCGCAGTGGGAGAAGCAATGGCCTAATCTTTATTGCACTGGACGCCACTGGCGAACTGTCAGGGAGGCCTGATGAAATGTTGGAGGGTAAAGTTGCGATTGACAGGCATCTTATCCAGTGGGAGAGGTTGGGGGAGAGAGAGGGCGGGGGTAATAATAACCCCAGTCGCTTCATGCTGAGGAAACCGGAAAAAGCTATTGTGGGATGTGCCACTTGGCTCGCGCGCTAAAGAATCAATGTTCACATACTTTGTAAATATTTCCAGGGCCAGCTCTTCATACGATTTTTTTTGTTCCTGAGTCAGACTATCAATTGACTCCAACTTTATAAAGGCCTGCAAAGATACAGAAACAAATTTAACCTAATAATTCCACACCTCGATTCGTAACTCTCTCCTCTAGCTGCTCTTACAGTTAAAAAGTTCAAAGAATTTGGTGTTACATTACGACAACAACCTCTAGACTGACTTTTTAGCAAAGCAACACTTCACTAGATACTCTTAAAATAGGCTTTTCTGATCTAATTTACAACATGATAATTCCATACAATAATGATACTGACAACTCATAGGGATAAAACTGTAAGATGAATAGCAGGTACAATGATGCCTAACCCTTTAACCCCTAAGAGAGACTAGCACCTAATTTCTCCTCACAATATCAACCCTGAATCACACACTGAGGTCATGAGAATAAAGGAAATGATCAAAAACTACAGAAACTCTGGATAGTTAAGCTAATTCTCCTTGTCAGCACCTTAGGAAATGTATAGAGAACGGTATGGAGAATATGCATGCTGATGTCAGGGTGCAAAGGGTTAATAATGCATCTGGGACACTAGGCCATGACCTAATCATGTGTGTCCACTTCTTAAATCCAGTCAACGTTCTAGAGTTTTCTCCTTGAGTAGCATGTTGCACGAAGTTTTAATTTTTCACGTGAGGCCTTGAACAATTGCTTTTGATCATTTCAAGTTTCAAGATTATTTTGTCCCCGTAAACAAAATTACAGGGGTATTGGCAGCAAGGATGCTCGGCTTAAACCTTCAATCCTTGTCATTATCGTCCGCGGGTTAGTGATAGATAGATTGACCAAATATGCATATCGCAGCTAACGACGTAACAACACGCGCGTGATTTTTAGGAGAAAAGTCGAAAAGCTAGAGAATCGTTCGCCTTTAGCTCGGTAAACCTCTAGAAAGTGCAGTTTATGGTGAAATGGCTAAAGCTTTATCGGTGCGATTAGCAATGGTTTTTGATCAATCTGAGCGCGCGGAGTTTAATTTTAGTCCCAGAAGTGTAACGACGCCGCAGCGGTATAATACTCGGTGGTACATACTGATAAAAGAAAAATTTTTACCTTAGAACAAGTCCCGAATGCCCTGTTGGCACAACTGACAAGTGCTAGAAGGGAGTGAATGCACACTGGATCCAGGACATCTTCATAGTCACACAAGTGAAGGGCCTAGAGAGAGGCGGAGAACCAGCTTAGTTTAAAGAATAGCAATTTCCAGTTCAGCAGAAATTCTAACTTGAAATTCTTACCGTTTTCATTGCAGCATCAATTGCTCCCTCATACATTTGTCTTTGTGCCAAGAGGAAGAAGTGGTATGCCTATAAAAGGAGAGAAAGCAATAAAAATGCTTCAGTGATGCGAGTCATAAGCATATTAACTAGCACCTCAGAAGAGTCTTTAAAAAAGTTGAGCTTAGTGCCATGCTGCAAAATCACTTCACGAGGTCGTTGCAGTTGGCGTATTACCGATCTCGGGAAACTTGGTCGCTTGATTTTTTTCATACTGCCGTTTTACTTGGAACCTAATATTGCCTTTACATGGCCATCTATGTAAGAGACAAAGCAGCGAGAGCTACACGCAAAATCAGAAATATTATTCAAACGGGTGTCAATTGAGGGTTGACTGTTGTTGACTGAGCCTAATCACAACGACATTAAGAGATCCAATGAGGTCTCGAAATAACAAGAAGAAAACTTCCTGAGCCACGGAAAGAAGAACCAGGGACAAACTTGCGATTGCTTTCAGTAACGCATCTGATTAGGAAAGAGGATGGTACGTGTTCCTCAAAGCAATCACAGAACAAAGTAGAGCAAGCGCAATTCTATCCTTTCTATCCTCAATTGAAAACTGCTCTATATTGACGCATTCATGGTGGTCGCCGACGTGATCACCCAAGGTCTAAATAAAGTTGTGAGAGGAAAAAAAAAACCTCAGCTCCTCTCCATGCGTTGTCAATGAGTTTGCTCTCATCTGTGGCAATGGAGTCCTCTTCAAGCAAACCAGCCAGCGCTGACGTCGCCTGAACAGATAAAAAAATTACCGATAATAAAGCCCCAAATTAGAAACATAGCGAAGGATACGTATCAGAAAACACATGCTACGCAATATTATTGTTATTCTACCTCCCCGGTTCCACTGTCTACCTTTCCTCACCTGGCTGTTCAATAATTGCACTATTAAAAATGGGGTTTGTGTGAAAAGAAAAAAAGTAGCTCAAGCAAAGAAACCTCTGCGGAGAAACCTTTATCCAACGATGAGAAATTTTTCCTAATGG
Source organism: Pocillopora verrucosa (assembly GCF_036669915.1). NCBI lineage: Eukaryota > Metazoa > Cnidaria > Anthozoa > Scleractinia > Pocilloporidae > Pocillopora > Pocillopora verrucosa. The sequence continues at coordinate 9,799,966 of NC_089316.1, read as the reverse complement.
TATTTCTTACAAATGTTGCAGTAACCGGACGAAAATTACCTCTATTGAGATAGATTTAATGCTACATCAGATATAGCTATACCAACCTCTATTGCACCTCTCTTTTCTTTTCCAGAAGCTGTTCTCATCTTTGTCATCTTAATGTGTTCATGGTAATTTTCCACCTTAAATCAACGCAAAATAGCGATAATGGCATAAAGTACACTTTGCATTATTACCTTAGTTGTGGAAGGTAAAAAGATAAAGACAGCCTTGTACTCCAACTGGTCCGAGCTCATGCCGACGTCAGTTGAATAAAGCGCAGTTTGATTGAATAACGCCAAAACCAAAACCAATTAAACACACCAACCAAACAGAACAATGGAAATATCCCAGTAGGCCAATGAGAGCTCAAAGTAAAAACAAGAAAAATGCCAGAAGGGCGGGAAAGATTGATTTTGAGTTTTCTGGAACAATAACATAGCGTATCAAAGCAAAACAGAGACAAGCCTGGATAACTTCCGACCCTTAATTGCTCAGGATGCTAGTCTACACAAAGCTCGAACCCAGACCTCTCAAACCCGAGCCCAGTCCGCTGACCAATAATGACAATGAGATTTTTACACATACCAGCAGAGCAGCCAAAACGTACATTTTCTTGGCACGAAGTGGGTTTGTCTTGGCATCTGACACTTCGGCAGTAACCTAGAATAAACAAAAGAGAAAGTTCCGGCTCAGACGCAAGATAAACTTCTAACAAACAGGCATTGTCTCTTCATGGGCTATACACGGAGAAAAAGTTGTTGATGCACAGAGACGAGTTTGTCAGTACTTTGTAACTAACAACACCGATAGAAAAATCTGACGAAAAATGGAACTCGTGCGTTGCTGTTTACGCAAAATCCCGTTGGAAGAGGACTTGTTGCATTTTTAATTTTTTTTGTTCCATTAAAGATCTTGTGACAGCACCAGAGAGATTATGTTCGTTGAAAATTAGTCGTTGGTCTCCATTGAACGGTTAGAATACGAAGCGAAAATTGCGTATTCCTATTACAGATTTGTCTCTGTTGTTTCTCTGTCTCAGTATAACCTCTGTGAAAAGTAAACGAATCCTCACCTTGAAAAGGAGTTTAGCAGCATCAATAAAGTGGTTTGCTTTGCGGTATCTACACATGGTCAAGAATCGGTTCAAAAAGGGTTTTGCACGAGCCACGCCTAAGCTGCATAAACGTTTTAATACAGTAAAACAAAGACGCCATTATACATACATATCAGTCAAATGGTGCTGTAATCAATATGTGATTTTGGCGCTGGCTCGGAGTCGAGCCGGATAAATGAGAAATAAAATTTACTGTCACAATCTAGCAACACTGTTGCATTGTTACAAGGATACAGTTCAATGGCATCAAGAGTCTTTTTCTTTTCCAGCAGGTATGAAGCGTACTTGGCGAGTAAATTATCAATCTCTTTAACATTGTGCTTCTGTGCCAGACTAATGGCTTGATCCCACTCGTTGAGCTGAACACAGCAGTCAATGGCTTCCTTTACCTTGCCCGTCTAAACATAATGCATAAACAATGAATAACTCTAAATGAATAGAAAAATTGTTTAGCGAGTGAAACGGAGGAAGATCCCTAGAATGCATGGACCAGAAAGTTCACTATCCAGCAAATAGATAATAAGAATGCCGTGTCAAAATACAAACAGAGAGTAAAAATAATCAGCAACACTACATACCAAAACGTTTAATAAGTTATTTATTATTCAACTGCTTCACTTCTTTCCCTTTTCTTAAAATGTGGGAAAAGCGAAGCAGATTTAAGCGTAGCGCGCGCAGCCCATTGGCTGGAAAGGTTTTTTACAATACAAAATAACCAACTGTCCTATATCGCAGAACATTTGTACTCGACTCGCGCGTTTTTTTGTACTCTATTAAGTGCTGATGGATAATAAACTTATCAGGTAGAATTTGTTATTTCATTCTAACACCAAATTCTCATCTAGAAGGGAGAATCAACATTCAGATCTTAGGAGTCAATATGATGGGATATAGGGAAAGATTGACACTGATTGCAAATGATGGTTATTCCACGACGCAGCTCCTTTAAGGCTGTTTAAACGATTTTCCTTTGTGAACCCCTCCCTGCCTTACACGGGATGCAGGTCAGTAGAGGCAATTGGACCTCTAGAAGGTGCTTTTGGTAGTTTGTACACCAGCGTAAAATGGGAGAGAGTGTGCGTGATATGCGTACCTTAGTAAAAGCGAGTACTGCTTGCTCGCACATTCCAACTGCAGAAAACATACCAGCAATCTCCTGCAAAACAAGGTACAAATTTATCACAAGAACAAAATTTAACTAGAAATGACACTACGCATTACACCGAACGGTGCCAAACATTTAAATCTCACCCAACCCTTAGAATCTACTGACCGTCAACAAGACGTGATTTTCTGGCAGTGTGTTGACCATTTTTTCCAATCCATTATAATCTTCCAGCATGTAGTAACACTCCGCCAGCCGAGCCTGGTTTCTTCCTTGCACGTAATAAGTGACCGCGTTCTGCCACTTCTGCCGGTCAGCGTAGTAATCACCAATTGCGTTCCAGGCCTGCTCAAGGAGTTGGTCATCACCTGAACGAGGCACAATTTTCGAAGATTATCAGGGTCGGATTTTGTATCAAGTGAAGATTAAGTTATTACCTAAGACTCAGACTGCATGAACTACGCGCTGTTTCATGTGAACAAAGGTCCTAAAAACGTGTTAGGAAACATTTGTGCTGCGTCGAGGGACAAATGAAACGATTAGCAGTTTAAAATGCTTGCTATGTTGATCATGCTCAAATGATCAACTTGACACAGTTTACTCGGACTTCGACATAATAGGGGTGTTTGCTTTGAAACCCGGTCAGTTCTAAGGACGACTACAAAATGGTTAAAAGATGATGATTACTAAAAAAGGAAAAAAGTAAAGAGTAAAAAAAACGTGGAAATATTTGTCATAAAAACAAGGAATACCACCAAATCTTGTCATTATCGAGGTAAGATAGCTCGGATGCACTGTATAAAAGGAACGACTAACTAAGCAATTTTTTCTTGCCACCTTTCAGTAGCGAAAGTTTTTTTTTTTAATAATTTCCTCGTGCAAACTGGTTAGAATTGGTCACAATGAGCAAAAATGGTTGTTTGTATTGCAATGTAGCCTACATGTCTAATATTACTTACCACCTCCCCCTCCGGTCTTAAGAAGTTGAACAACTCTAAACCAGTCCCCTAGCTTCAGTCTCAAGTCAACAGCAAGATCTCTGAGTAAGAAACAATAAAGATGACAAAACGATCAAGATGTGCCTTGGGAGGACTCAATATATTTGGAATCAATCTACACTGCAAAACGTAAAAATAAGTTCTGTAGCAGGTTCTGTAAGTTCTTTTTTAGTAAAAATTCTGGTACAACAATTACTGTAAACGTTACCTCCTGTCCATTTCTAAGTACAGTCTTTCTGCTTCCTCGAATCGCTTGAAATATGCAGCGACCTCAGCTTTCTTCTTGGTTTCATTCTGTTAAAAATACAAAAGTACCTTACAACTACTTCTTCTTTAACTCTCTACACCTTAACATCAGTATGCATATTCTCCATACTATTTTTCATACATTTCTGAAGGAATTGACATGGAGAATTTGTTTTACAATCAAAAGCTTCTTTAGTTGGTGATCATTTCCTTTATTCTCGTGACCTAAATGTTTGATTTAGGGCTGATATTGTAAGGAGAAAGTGAATGCTAATCACTCTTAGAAGCTAAAGGGTTAAGCTCTGGTCTGGTTGGACATCCCAGGTTTGAGTCAAATCTCTAAGGCTTGTAATTGGAGCTCCTCTCCCCAATCCCCTCTCGTTTAGATATCCAAACTCACGTCTAACTTGGTAAGTCTCTTGACGAACTTGATTCCCTGATAATCCTGACACCGAACAAAGGCTTTCTCAGCCACTTCTAGATCCAGTCTTTCGAGCGACGATTCAGCTAGGAGGCGCCTGTAATAGTGAAAAGGTAAAAAATCATAATTTGGTGTTATCAACTGAGTCGATAATATAAATTGGGCACCGTAGAGGTTTGGGCGGTAGCACTTCGTCAACTTATTAGATAAAGCCAATTATCTTGCCCCTTGATACATAATTGCGGACACGATGATGATAGAGACATCCACCTCGGTTTCAACTACTCCCCATTCCCCCTTCCCCGGTCTTTGGTATCAAAGAGTAAATATTAGTAATTTTTACGATATGACGTATCCTGAGGCCCGTTTCTCGAAAGTCCTGGTAATTTAACGGGCCCGAAACTATAGTTGTATCAACCCTTCTCCTGAATGACAACAGAACAGCTTCGCGAGCCCGATAAGTTACCGGGACCTTCGAGAAACGGGTCCCTGGTACGCTACTGTATTCCAAGGAGGTATTTTTGTGGATCTTATCTCCCTCCCCCCCCCCCTCAGGAGGCATTTCTGTGGCTCTTCTTTCCCCCCTCCAGGAATTTCTGTGGCTCTTCCCTTCCTCCCCCTCCTTTCCCTGCTTAATCATCATGTTTCAATACTTATGTTCGTTGTGATATAAAGGACGTTACTATGCAAGGCGGTTACGTAATAACGTATCTACACTCTCTCCAATGAACTTAATATCTTACCATAGCCGGGGATGAGGATTATCTTCAATAAACTGGTAGGCATCTGGAATACCGACTTTTTCCAACAAATCGCGTGCATCTCTCAAGGACTGCGAACAAAAGCGAAAAGTTATAGGGATACTACTACTAAAACCAAGGAAAGTTTGAGCTACCACGGTGCAAATGTTAAAAAAACAGTTTCTACAAAAGTCCGTAGTGCTTTCATCGATATATTTTGATGGTAATTGGGAAGTTCGAAGAGTTCCTTACCTTAACTTCTAAGTCGATCAAGCTTTCTTTGTTTGGATGGTCAGGGTCCTATGTGGAAAGCAAAGCATGTTATCAGTGCAGACGTTAGTAACATGCGTCTTCCGAACTTTCAACTTCGAAACATCATCAGCAATTAAAGGGGCTGGTATGGTTTTCAAATGGGGAAGTTTTCCACCTCAGTCAACGATTTACCTTCATGATCTCGTCTAAAAGCACAGCCTTCACCTCCAGGTCGTTAAACTGACATATATATCCAGAACTCAAAATCGGCTCCTACAATCAGAATATTTTTACATTTCAAATTTCTAAATACTAGAACATATATGTACAGTAGCATTAAAAAAAAGTTGACGAGCTCGAAAAAGTTTCTTAAGAGGGAAAAGTTTATCTTACTGCCATTTGGAAGCAAGAGGAAGTTTTAGGCCATGTGTTTAAAAAAGAAATAGAAATAACTTGTATTGTTCACAGACTAAGCAAAATTTGGTGACTTCACGTTGTTGTTTTGGATAGGAAGGCTACGAAATGTACACGGTTTTAAACCGCACGTGCTGAGCTATTGTTTTGTTCATTAAATCTTTTGACAAGGGACAAAAAAAAAAGAAAAACACCTGACGAAGACAAGGAGGACGTCGCGAAACAAAATATTTAATGAGCAGAGCTTTAGCTCAGCTGGTACACTTTCAACTTTTGTAAACTTCACAGCCGCCCACTGCGAAACAATAAATCGAAATCATCAAATTTTGCATAGTCCGAGAACGGGTACCCCTAAGGAAGTTACTTATGTTTCTTATTTCGAATTCGACGCTGCAATGAGATGCTCTGCTCAAGAAGAGATCTGGCGCCATAAAAGACGTTTGACGCATCATTCACAAGGTATGCGCGTAATTCTTAAGAGAAAGCAAAGTTCTTTTTATGAGGGACGTTTTAAATCAATTAAGCATGTAACACATACCTCTGGGTCTAGGTTCCGGAATATGTACATTCTCGTCTTCTCCATCATCGCAAACAGCTCAGCGTTATCCTGCGGGATAAAACAGCGTTGATTAACTATAATCATTTGCTAGCCCCACTAGTGGGGACTAGACGAGGCGAATTTTTTGTTTCGAATAGTTTCGCCCCTTTACCTACAAGATATTTACCGCTATATTCCACAAAACCTTTGCACAGCGCTTCTATCTAGTTAACATGCTTGAAACTTCATTTTTGTCATAGTTTCTAGGTTTGGATTACGCAAATAAAAGGAAGACGCGATTGGAATTGAATTGATAAAAATTGTTACCCTGTACTTAAAACAGTGCGCACGAACGATTTTTATTCACGAGTTGTGATTTATAAAAAATGAACGAGCGAACGCAGCGAACGAGTGAGATTTTTGATGCATCGTAACGAATGCATAAAAACCGTTCAAGCACTTTCTATGGTATGATGTTTTTATTTCATACGTACTGATATTTACGCTGTGAAGTACGCAGCGAACGACTGTGAAAATGATCGTTCCTCCAATCAGAGACACGAACGATAGCACATTACAGTGTAAATCGCTGTAAGTATGAAGAAAAGTAGAGTTGTGAAAAATTATCAGTGTTTGTAGAAATACGTCTAATAATATTAGGGCGCTGTGTAGCCCTTTGGGTGAATAAAGTCTTGATTCTTGAGTCAAAATTCTATGTACACAGGACAGCAAATACAGTTCATGATCTCTTGACTTGCAGAACTGCAAACTGCTTTGATGGCCAATTATGCGGTTCTTTAACTGTTCCTAGATACTGCTATCTAGATTTTTCCTGTGACTGTGTTCCTCAACATATTCCCGCGCTTCCCCCAATTTAAGCTCTCATTGGTTACTGGAAACATTTTACTTTGCTCTGATTGGTCGTTGTGATTTATGTTGGTTTAAACTTACGTCAGCCCATTTCATGTCCCACACATCTTTCCTTTCAAACTTCAAATGTTCGCCAACCACATTCTCGTTCTTTTGCGGATCTGTCTTTCTCACTTCCTAAGGAAAAAAAAAAGGCAAAAAAATTCAGTTTTACTCTAAAAGAATTAAAATGCGCTTAGAAAAATCATCCACGTTTACTTTTGGTGAGGTTTCCTCCGTTAAATAACAATACTAAAGTGTAAAGTTTCTTTAAAAAACTTACTAAATCGAAGAATGATAATATTCCAGAAATATCAATGATTGCCAAGCGCCTGAAAAAGAGAAAAAAAAATACATAATTTGTACTTTAAGATTCTGCGGTTAAAGAGGGACAAATATTGAAATGGTGCAACATTGAACCTTTAAACCCTGAGGGTGACTAGTTGGTAGCAACTAGCATCTAATTTCTCTTAAAGTATCAAAGTTGAATCAAACATTTGGTTCATGAGAATTAAGGAAATGATCACAAAATTTGATGCTCGAAGCTAATCGACTAGTTAGCAACTAGAATCTAATTTTTCTTTTAGGTATCAAAGCTGAATCAAACATTTGGCTCGTGAGAATTAAGGGAATGATCACAAACTTGAAAAGCTCTTGATTTTAAGCTTAATTCCGCTTGTCAGTCTCATGTATAAAGAACATCCTTTACTCAACGCCGCATTTGTCTGATTTCGAGCCACATTTATGGCTCGTTTTGGTAACGAATTAACTATCAATTAAACGATGAATGTTTTGTGCACTTCCCTTGATTCTGATAGTTTGAAAAGGGACAGAAAAAAGCAAAAAGGGAAAAAGAAAGAAGACTTAATTCTAGCTTTTCTTACGATGAGGTACAGTTGAGTGACAGCTGGTGAGGACGGCAGTTGAGAACATTTTTCATCTCCAGAGCAAGCTTTGGTAAGGAATAGCGATGAATGGTTCCTGATTCACGTCCCTAAGAAAAGAGTACGAATGAATGAAACAATACTCAGTTTTAACAGGGGTACCACGCATCCCTGTATGTTTGTTTATATGACCAAATGTCTGCTTGTCTACCCTCCCGCTTGTATGACTGTCTGTCTATCTGTCTATTTGTAAGTCTATCAATGTATCAGACTGTGTATGAATGTCTGTCTGTCTATTTGTAAGTCTATCTGTCTATCTGAGTCTGCCAATTTGTTTGACCGTGTGTGACTGTCTGTCTATCTTTCTGTTAGTAAGTCTATCTGTCTGTCTGTCTATCTGTAAGTCTGTCAATGAGTCTGACTGTGTATGATTGTCTGTCTATCTGTCTATTTGTAAGTCTATCTGTCTGTCTGTCTATCTGTTAGTCTATCAATGTATCTGACTGTGTATGACTGTCTGTCTATCTGTCTATTTGTAAATCTATCTGTCTGTCTGTCTATCTGGAAGTCCGTCAATGTGTCTGACTGTGTACGACTGTCTATCTGCATCTGTCTATGTGTATGTCAGTCTGTCTGTGGGCCTTTCTACCTTCCTTTGTAACAAGATGTTGTATGGCATACAAGGGATGTAACATACTGCTTTTAATTGCTTACCAATATAAGAAGTTTATCAGAAGCAGAAATACAACATACTGGATCGTGAGTTGGCTGCAAAGAACATAGTGAGACATGTTAAACCTAATAGGTACCAATATCAAAAACAAAAGACAGAAAAAGGTTTGCGAGCTGTGACGAGTACCGTGCGTCGTCAAACCAATCACGATTCGATCACGTAAGTTTCCCGCGCAAGACACCGGTCGTAGAAATTTTTCTCGGTATAGTGATTACTTAAATATCCTTTTTATCGTTTTAGTCATTAGCTATAGTAGGTGACTCGATTTACGCACCGCTAAAGCCTTGCTCGCGTCTTTTATGCCTTCCCCGGCTCCTGACGGAACGTCGTCAATGTGAAACATTCTGTTCGCGAAAATAAAAATACAATAAATAAGAATTAAATAAACTCTCTTTAAACTTAAGTTTGGTCACTCGTTGACATTATCCCCTTACCCTACCAATCCTGCCAAAATTCTAACCCTTCTTTCATGAGTTTCTTGTTATATTTTTTTCCAAAGAATCCGTCGCCAACAATCGGATCCTTGTGTTTGCGCAAAGGTTTCTGGGATTGCAAATGTTGCAAAGTGTTGGAAGGAAATAGATCATCGTTTTTTCGCCTCCTTAAAATTAGAAATAGATTTAAACAGTATTGATACAAGGGAATTGCAAGTTTTTCTTTGAATAACCATGAAGTACGACTTTAAAAATCCAGCTACCGTAAAAGGTACCGTGAAAGATAAAATAAGGCGCGTGGTTAGTACCAGCACAGAAATAAATAGGGTAAGATGGGCCCATATCTCTTTGGCAAGCACGGTCACCCATCTTTTTTACCGTGGTTCTCGAATAGACACCAGTGGAAAACATTCAAAGAAAGTTTAAAAAATCGTCTTTAACGACTGTTATTTCTGAAGAATCACCTTAAAGTAACCCTTAAGGTTCGTAACGCTAAATTTGTTTAGCTAGAAGCGAACCGAAAACTACATCTCCTAAAGGACCCTGTTTAGGACTAAAGGATGACTTCAGATCGTTATCTCGAACGTTATTTTCAACGCGATTTAAATAAAAATAATGAGAATTCTTACCGGAGATTGGAGTACTCAGGGTAGTAGGTGGTTCCAACATCACTTCGATAGTTTAATGTTAACAAATTTAAAATAAAATTTTATCAGAGAAGATAAAACTTATGCCACGCTTTTTTTACAGTTTATTTATGGAATTTTATGTCATATTATTTCTGTCACGTTTTACACAATTTAGAATGCATAGCTGGCTGTTTTTTGAGCGCTTTAAAGCGTCACACTAGGGTCGTGGAAACAAGTGATGTAGCGGAGAGAGACCAGAGAAGGAAAAGAGCTCCTTTCGCGAAAGGTGTGGAACGGAAAAGAGCTCCTTTTCGCCTTTTGACACACCCAAAACCGCCCGCTACGCAAGCTGCGCACAATTATATTAGGTCTTTGTGCATTAAATTTATTTGCGAAATTTCTTGTGGTTGTTTTCGTTTTTAGCACCAGAACTTAAAGCGATCAAATGAAACTCTTTCCTTCTCAAATTAAGACTGAAATGTTAACCTTTCTCATTTTTTTAATAATTAATAAGTTTAAAAAAGTTGTTTCTTGATATATGTAATTCACTGTTTAATCGTTTGTTGGCTTCTTTCTCTACTGGAGGTCACATTTTCAGTAGAAGAAACAGTGACCTTAACGGTCTGATCATAGGGCAGTCGTCACTGAATTCATTACTAAGTACCATTAAACCTATGTGTTCACCTTTTTTTTTCCTTTTCGGTTTATTTAACCCAAGAAAATTTCAAAGGATACCCATTAAGCCATTATCTTTTAAGATCAAATGTTGCTTTTTAGTTTCATCGTAACTTCAAGTTGGAACGAAAACGACAAGAAAGTGTTGGTAGTCTGCGAGCACGCGGTCAGCACACCCCACAAGAAAGAATGAGGCCTTGCGCAACGCAAGCCGGGGAGAGTTCTGCGAGGTGTCTGGGACTGATAACCTCATGATTAGTACCGAGCCCCCGGCAAACCCCTTCCCGAAGCGTCCCAAATCTTTCGGCGGGTGGAGAATGTAAGCATCTGAGCAACTGCACACCTACCCCTCCCCTAACCCATGAAAAAATGATCAACTGATAACAAGTTGGGTTTAATGTTGGGTTAGGGGAGGGGTAGGTAATATGTTGTTCAGACACTGACTTTGATCCAAATTTAATGTAAAAAATAACTTCAAGTCTCCTAACTTGTTCGGCAAATCAAACCACACCTTTCTCTAACATCCTTTCTTTTCGAGTGAGTCTGAAGTTCCAGAGCAGTGAGTTTCTTTGGGCTGCGGTATTGCCAGGAATAGAAAGCCTCCTTAGATGAAGCTATCACGTGACTTCGAGTCATGGCAACGAAAAGAGGTTCTACAATGAAGGAATGTTTAACACGCATCAGTTTGCCTGTTTCAGGCATTCAGTACGTAAAACGCAGCGATGCGAAAAAGTGGAAGTAGGTTTGGGTTCAGTCACCATTACGTCACTCGACCCAAACCCCCTTGTTTTTTCGCCCAGTCATTTTCGCGCCATTTACCATCGCGCTTCGTTTTACTGACTGAACGTCTGGAACAGGCTTCGCATCAGTAAACAAGCCTGGAGCCTGCGCGCAAGTATAATCGAGTGACAATTTTGGAGAACATGGCAGTGAGGAAGATAAAAGATACGCTAGGTTCTAAAGACCCTCCAGACTCAAAGGTGCACGGAATGAATGTTCGACAGGACTCACGCAAAAAAAATTACAATTAACTACGCAAATCCCGCTGCCTTCCCAGGGTTGTAGATAAGAGCCGGCAGGTTCGCCGGCTACTTTCATTGCTTCGAGAGCCCGTACAAAGATGACGTTTATCAGGTCTAAACTTGGGCTCAGTAAAAATATAAATTTGCACTGCCTATCTATTCTGAAAACATAAAAAGACCTTGGAAACCTTGTTTAAAAACGTTCTGATGGGGACTGTGGACGGACGTTTTGTCCGCCATATTGCATTTCGAGACCCACAACCGTTTACATTTAAAAAAGCTCCGGCTACCTAAAACCTTAAAGAAAACCCTGCCTTCTACGTTCATCTCAGTTAAACGTTATGTACCTTAAAGAGTTTGTAAATTCAGAATACAGAATAAGGATAGTTTGTGCTATATGCATTACTCTTGTAGATGCAGCTTACCTATTTCAATATACTTAGAGTCTAATGGAGTACCAATCGCGTTACACAACACAAGAACATGCTGAAAAATAAAAATACGAGTAAGCAAATTCAAATTGGTTCTCGCTTCGGAGCTAATTTTTTGAGAGGATAACGGTCAACTCGCCACCACGGAGAGTCAATTTGCCACCGGCGGGGCGAAGTAGGACCTTGAGTAGTTAGAACGGCAACACCAGGAAAGAGGTCTATTTGAAAATAAATATATACTTATAGTTGGAATCTTGCGTATGGCTGGATGTGTTTACTATCTCTTATGGCGCTGCAAGTTAACCTCAGCATAACGTATGAGAGCGGCGTTGAGTTTCAAATGGAAACTTAAATAATCTGCCGTTGGGGTTTCCTTTCTCGGAACACGCAAATTTTGATATCTCACGTTGTTATTTTGCAGAGGACGGCTAAGAAATGTACACAGAATTAAAACGCACGTGCTGAGCTATTGTTCGGCTCATTAGATCTTTTATTTTACCACGTCCCCGATGCCGTCGCCATCGTGGTTTGCTAAAGGTCCCTATTGACTAGTTGACGAGTTTGTTGTGGTGGCGAGTTGACCGTTTACTGTTTGAGAAAGAGAGTTGCGAGTTTTTTATACCAATCAGAAACCAACTGAGGCAGAGCAAAACTAAAGAATTCTGCATTACTTTTACCAGTCTACTGAAATTTGCGCCGTATAGCGTATACTGTACCTGTCCACTACTATCATCAGCCCTAGTAGCCAGCACACAATGTTCTCCACAGGCTGTGATTGACAATAAGTTCCGCACGTATTTTACGTATTTCTAGTGAAAGCAATAAAAAGGAAGATTAACAGACAGATAGAAAACATCTGTAGTGTAGGACATCCACGAAAAGTACCTTACTGAAACATTGACATGCCGGGCAAACCCGCTAAAACCAAGACGATAAGTCAAAACGACAATTTGCATCAGGTGACGAATGGAAATTCTTGCTCCAGTGCGACAAAATTTCGTCACTGCTCACACCCATGATTTCAACTCAGTCCTATTGGATGTAACTAGTTACTGGGACAAAATCATACTGCAAGGTCATCGATTTTCCAAATATTCCACAAGTCACATGAAGCCAGTCTTTCCCTGAGGAAATTACATCGAAATAAACATTCATAATTTATAAGAAGAGGGCCATCATTTTACTACGCATGTACCACTCCTTTATATTTATACAAATACACACCTCTCCATTCTTTGTATCCCAGAAAACCACACAATGTTCCTGTCTGTCTGGCTTGTTGAATGCATATACCACAGTGTTTGAGAAAAAACCCCACTGAAAAGAAAGTTATAACATTTTATCATAGGAAGATTACCTCCTGGTGATCAGATCAAGAATAATCTGCTTTTATGTGCCTGCCGTACAGGGTATAGTTTATATGCATAGTCAATCATTTTATCTATCATTTCTAAATTCTTTAATTAAAAGAATCAGCTAAGACTGCAAATGAGTAACATTATAGACCTCTTTGGCTTGTTTGTTTTGTTTTGCCCATTTCCAACCATGTGATAATACTTGGTAAAACTTTTTCTTCCAACTTTTGCAAATTATGCATTCATATGCAGGTAAATGAGAGAAAATTTGAAAGATAGAGTTTACTAAAGGACTATCACATGACCTGAAAAGACAAATAAAACATACAAGCTAGGGGGGTTGAATTTATCATTGAAACTTCATGTCCTGTTCCCAGATTACAGATTCTAAATCAATGATTTATAATTTTTGCAGAGCATAGACCAAACACTTCCCTGGTTTTTCCAAAACATGCAAAGTTTTCAGACAATCAATCTTGATTTGTGCTGCAACTGCTCTACTTTGTCTGTTTATTTAAACCTGAGAGTCTTATACATTCCACTCACTTTGTAATTAGGCCTGATGTTGGCAAAGTAGATGAATGAATCCACAGCTAAGGCAATGCGCAATCCTCCACCTTCAAAGCATGCTTGCATTATCTGTTTACCAGGTACTTTAAGAGTTCGCAGATGCTAGAAACACAACATATAAATCCATGAAATCTGAGAATTTGTTACTTTACCAATGTAAAATCCATGAGCCACTTGACACTTTGTTACATGTAACTGGTTAATGTCTTGAGATTGTTTGGAGAAGTTGCACATGTTCATCATTCCAAGGAGTTAACCCTTTAACTCCCAAGATCTCATTAGTAATTCTCCTGACTGTCTGCAATATAGTTCTTGTGATGTTAGTTTGGAGAATTGGTATTGGATCAACTAATAATCCCCTGATTAATATTTTTCTTTATTCTCATCACTTGTCTGCTTTATAATATTGTATTGATATTGTTAGGAGAAACTCTGTCTTGGTCACTCATGGGAGTGAAAGGGTTAAGAGGTTACAGGTATATGCGAGTAAGTAAAGGAAAGATAATCCAACACCCACCTCTCCAAAAGGAGTATAAAACTGTACCACATTAATATCCTTTTCCTAGAGGAGAAAAACAAAAAACAAAAAAAACAATTAATAAACAATTAAGACATGCCACATTTAGTTATTAAAGATGCCTTCAAAATAATTTATATTAGGAAAGAGCTGACTGTGTACAACTGCATATAATTAAATACACCTGTATATCTACTGTAGATAACTAATCATAATACTTGGCAGTGATTATGGCTGAAAAAGAGGTCCAAATGACATCCAGAGTTCCTAAGGTAATTATTTAAGCATGAAAATATAATATAATAAATGAGATACATGCATTTCATCAACAGCATTCCCTTTTCATCAAAAGAGAGGCTGTTATTACTTCAAGTTAGAGATCTTTGCTTAAATATTAGTTTCTAATCAAACTGCGGACAGTTACTGGTATTACATGTTTTCACACTCTATCAACATCTTGGGCCCCAACTCTAAACATGCTTGGGTAAAACTTAATGTACAACACATTACATAACATTCAAGGCTGCATGGTACCAATCAATAATGGTATTAGGACCAAGTGGAGTCCAATTCAGTCTGTAAACATACAAGCGATAAACAAAATTGGACTACCATGAAGTGGGAAAATTTGAGAAAGAATTACTATAGACATCGGTTTTCATAAAAAAAAAACAGCTAATTGCATGAGATGTGAGACAACAGTGCACACACATGATGAGTCCTGTCCACTGACACTGTCCTTTTAACTGTCCTATTACACTGTTCAATTACAAGCATGACACGTACTCTGTCCTATAAGAGCTCAAATCGGGCTGGTGATAACCAATCACATTCGAGAACTTTGTTATAGTTTTGATTAACTTGTGATACAATTGTACAATCCTATACCTACCTGTCCTGTAGCTCGCTGTACTCCAGCAACAGCCAGAACAGACCCACAATTATTCCATTGAATATTCATCACTGACATTGATGTATCAATCAATATGGGACCTAAGCGCAAAATGCAATACACAGATGTATTACTTAACCTTTTCACTCCCAAGGCTTTATCAGTAACTCTCCTTACTATCTGCCATACAATTCTCATGATATAAATTGTAGTTCCGACAATCTGGTGTTGGTCCAACCGATCATCCCCTCATTTATACATTTTCTTATTCACATCACCTGTCTGTTTGATAGTGTAGGGAGAAATTCTGCCTTGATCACTTAATGTATGAGAAGAGCACTTCCATAATCACATTTTTTACTTACACTTGTCAACCTTACAAAAACTTGTGAAATGGAAAAAAAAATTTGACGATAGTACATCATAACATCAGATAAGATTTTCTTTGATCTTTGATCTTGTAAAAACATTGCAGACTTCTTGGAAATTTCATGTTGATCGCAGACTTTTCCTTAACAATGACAACCCTGTGCCACATATTCAGTGTATCAGGGTTGTTCAAGACTCAGCCTAATTAACCAAACTGTGATCCAAACTAGGCAGCACAACATCATGGTTCCATGCTGAAAATTGAGCCAGTCAAGCATTTGGAATAGCTGATGTGTTTTTTCAGTGTAGACAGTAAAATGTACCACTCACCAGCTTAAATTCACAATCTCGGTATATCATGAAGGGATGAACACATGCCATCAGTGACAAATAATGAGGGAAAAAAGGGGGGAAAAAGACCCAGACAGGTCCAGGAATTAAACTTACTAGCTCACTTTTAAAATTTTCTCAACTGATCAGCTTGGCAAAGGCTAAGAACTTTCACAATCCCATTTCAAATCACTTACTCTCATCCAGTTCATGTCTCATTATCTGCATACGTCCAATATCAAAGCACACTGCCAGGCAAGGACAGTTAGGCTCAACATATCCCTCTCGGCCATCATACCTTGAAACAGGGAAAAATGATTTTAAAAAAATTAATAATATGAACAGATTTCAGCAGGTAAGGACAACAGATGAAATCCTTCATCTATGCAAGCCAATAACCGACTGTAGTCTAAGACAGTAACTTTTGTGCCACACTAAATTACAGGATTATTAAGTTTGTAGAAGAAGTTTAACATTTACCACTCAATCCCAGCAATCTTAACAGCTCCAGTAACATTGGTCAAGCAAAACAATGTCATCTTAGTCTACAAACAAATAAAAAATTAACATTATTTTTAGAATGATTTATACAGTTTGTAAACTGTTCATGAATGCTTACATGTAGTTTGTGTGTTTAACAAAAATCTTACTAGCTTAAAATTTTTTTTAAGCCTTTAACCCCTAGGAGTGACTAACATCTAACTTCTCCTAACAACATCATCCCTGAATCAAACATTGAGGTCATGAGAATAAAGGAGATGATCACCAACTAAAGAAGCTCTTGATTGTTGAACAAATTCTCCTTGTCAGAACCTTAGGAAATGTCTAGGGAGTAGTATGGAGAATATGCATACTGATGTCAGGGAGCAAAGGGCTAATAGACCACCAACAGCTTTACAAATGTACATGTGAGTGTGTTGTGAGTATGACAGAAATTCCTTTATTCTTTAAGTTTTCAAAACTCACACAAAAGTTTCCAGTGTTATCAAAGATTTGAACTTCTCCATTACTTATTCCAAACACAATATTTTTTCCATCTGGGGACCATTCCACATTATTAAGCTGTAGTCCTTTCAGTTCCTTTCCCCAAATCCTGTTTCCATCCACAGAACCAACAATCACTGCCCCTGTAATGATATATTAAAAAGATTCATTGTCACAAACAACCCAAAAAAATTAAAGATAACATTAAAAGAAATTTATGATTGGCTTGATATCATTGGTGGGAGTACAGAATCCAAAAATCTGAGGTTCGAATCCTTAAAGATCCTTTCAACTTTTTTCACACACATACATAGGACAATCATTAAAAAAGGGAAAATTGTGTCCATCTAATCAAAGGAAGAAAATCCAGATTGCAGATTGCTTATTAAATAGAAGACTCTTCACACATATGTAGGTAGCTAATCATCATTCATGTTGCTTCATGTTCCATTAAAAAAAAAAATGACACACTCAAGGTTGGTCAAAGGTGAACTAGGAGAAGCGCATATACTGACTACAATACACTTACCATCTTCATAAACAATACAGATTCTTTGGCCATCTGCATTCCATTTCATGTCACGTACAACACTCCTGTTTCTGTTGTTGATCATCTCTTCATACCATGACCCTGAATATTGTAAATTTCACAAAAATTATAAGTCTATTTTTCTTTTCTACTTGGCCCTCTTTCAGTCTGAAACTCAGTTGGTCTCATCACACCTCTAAGAGGTTATTCTCAGACAAGTGAGATAAATATTCAATTTTAAAACCCCTAAGATCGTTTAGCTGTAGTCTGTGGTTGCTAGAGCATCCCAGATTACCCCCCTTCTCCCCTCTCCTTGTCCACAATTTTTTTAGGCTCCCCAGAAAGTTTGCTTGTACAGTCAGATTTTGATCCTCTGAATTCCTAGGAACTGGGCTTAATTACTAGTCCAGATAATCCAGAGTCAGGGTAATCAAAAACTATGGATATGAATGTTTATAGATAATGGGACCAGAGAAGCAAGTCCAGATAATTGAAAAATCTGGATAATCCAGGTCCAGATAATTGAGATTTGACTGTACCCATTTAAATTCCTGGGTGCAGCATTCAATTCAATTCAATTGGGCTTGGTAAGAGTAGTGTGTTTTGCACAGGAACACAACATAACGACGAGACCAAATCTCAAATCTAAATCTCTTAATGCAGAGTTAAGGTGAGTGTTAAGGCATTGTTAGGCCAGTTCCTTTCCCCAGCAGATTAGACAGCAGTATAACCTGTATTGCTACAAACCTTTGTAAAGTATCCAGACAATGATCAGGCCATATTGGTCGCTTGTGGTCAGTTTTTGAAAATGTTCATTCCAGGTTACTACTTGCACAGCACCTGTTGAGGAGTAAAATTTAAACAAAATAGATTTATGACGTCTAAACATCAGAAAATAGTTGATTAGGGTTAACCCTTTAACTCCCTTGTTATTTCTCCCCATCTAGGTGCTACACATTACCTTGTAACTTAGTTATGAGAGTTTGGTGTTTAAGATCAAGATAACATTTAATTAATACCTGATAAGTTTGAGAATTCTCATTACCAGTTTTCTGTATGATGTTTGGATATGTTAGGGAGAGGTTACATGTTCATCACTTCTGGGAGTTGAAAGGTTAACCTTTCATTATTACCTGCATGTGGTAAAGGTTATGATGAAAGGAGAAGAACTTAAATTATCAAAACTGACACACATCTTTGTTTGGCCTACCAGTGTGTCCCTCAAGGGTTTGATTCATCGAGAGATTACTTGGAGCAGCAAGTCCTCTGACTTTGGCATCTTTTCCTGTAAAATAACAGTATGAATAATACAGAATATAACAATGAAAACATAATTATCACAAAGAATTGTCGTTACTGAGAATTAGAAAGTTAACATATCATGTCAACAATCAAAGTTTATAGCACAAGCATGTACATTTATGATTTGTTCTTTTCTAAAACCTTTTCTCTCCCACAGATGACCAATAGGTAATTTCTCCTAAAATATCAACGCAACATGAACCAGACAAGCGATGAGAAGAAAAATAAATATCAACAAGGGAATACTGACTGATTTGGCAACAATTTCTCATAGTTAAGATTACCACAAAAGCATTCTAGATGATTCGAAGTACCGTTGAGATATTTTGAATAGAAGGGTTTTAAGCTTTATTATGATTAAAAGCTTC
Source organism: Pocillopora verrucosa (assembly GCF_036669915.1). NCBI lineage: Eukaryota > Metazoa > Cnidaria > Anthozoa > Scleractinia > Pocilloporidae > Pocillopora > Pocillopora verrucosa. The sequence goes on along the minus strand of NC_089316.1, from coordinate 9,781,181 downwards.
ATTATGATTAAAAGAAATCTATAGAAGATGGTTAGGAGAATTGACGTCGAGATCTTAGGAATGAAAGGCTGAAGCTTCATACCTGGTTGTGTTTCAAGTTTGAGAACTTTGAGTAATCCATCTTCACCTCCACAAGCAATGTACCCGTGTTCTCGATTCCAAGCAAGGCATCGCAGTCTGACATTATTCGGTATGGCAATCTTATAAATTAAAAAAAAAGGTATGAGGTTTAGGAAAAATTCGCCTTGACAACGTTCACAGATGTAAACAAACCTGTGAAAATAGATTAACGAATCAACAAGAGAGAAAGTGACAAACCTTTTTGCTCAGATATATGAACATGTTTACAGGTTATTGTTTCAAACAATTCAAAGATGGAAGTTTGGCTTCATTTGCCGGCAATATTGGAAAATTTATAACAACACCACCTGGCCGCCATTTTATTTTTGAGCAGGAAAATTCCCATGTGCCATTTCGAAAAGGGCTATGATATTGGAGAAGGTTGGAGAAGGTTCCTGCTTGTACTACATGAAGCATCGACCATTGTTCAAGATGGCGGCAAAGATGGCAGTCGGAGCAGCTCCTTGGGTTAGTGCAGTTAGAGATGTACACATAGCTGATACAGTTGATGAACCGTACTTTAAGATTTTAAAGGCTGCCAATACGATATAGATTGGAGGCGAATGGGTTAAGTTGAAGCCTGTAACCCCATCTCGGGTTCAAATGTGCCTCGTCCTCAGTGTAGATATAAACTTCTCGTCCTTCAGCGTTCTTTGATATTGTCATCATCTTGTGAAGTTTCTTATCAGTTAATCATGCCATTTTTATAGTGATATCTCCTAAACCTCGTTCGATCAAGAAATGAATGTTTTTGGTTAATTTTAAAGTTTAAACTTTGCATGGTTCAGTCTGTTTTCATTTATCTCAAGCATAATATGATAGACTTTTATCGGTTTTATATATATATAAAAAAATATCAAATTCTATTATATAAATAAGGAAAGAAATCCCCTTCTGCTGAGAAAAAGGGTAGTGCTCTTAGACCTGCTACCACTTTAGTTAGAAAAAAGAGTTCTTAAATTTATAAGTGAGCTACAAGTAGATGGGAAGAAAAGGAATTGAGGGGACAGAAGGCCAACTTTCTTTCTTCTTTTTTTTTCTTTTTTTTTTGCCCCTAAAGAAATCGAGAGAACCAGGAACAAACTTCTATATTTTTATTTGTGCTGCTGACCTCCCCAGTTTTTTAATTACCTGTTAAGGCTGGCCATGCAATTTATCTTCCTTTTCCAAATGTTTTTAAATTTTAGTTAAATACCTTTGTAACCAGTGTAATAACGGCATGTTTCTGTGTTTTTTGACACAAATAAATAGAAGAGCAGACTTTTGGTTGCTGTCTCAGTACCTGCCCTTGGTGTTCCTTTCTTGCAAACTGTGAAAGCTGGCTCCATCAAGGTGCATCCCAGAGAGGTAATTACTAACACTTTACCTTCACTTCTATATTACTACACTACAGGATTTTGCTATCCACCAGATAGAGATTTATCCAGTGGATAGCATTATCCAAGCTTCAAACAACAGGTGCCAGATGGGTAACATGGCTCATTAGCTGACATTAGCCAAGTTAACCTCTAACCTTTAACTCCCAGAAGCAATCAATATGAAACTTCTCCCTATAATATCATTACATTATCCAGCAAACAGGAAATGGTAATATTCAAAGTTATCAGGTAGAAGTTGTTTACTTGATCTAACACAAAATTCTCATAACTAAATTTACAAGGAAATGGGTAGCAGGTAGAGGGGAGAATTAACAATCAGATCTTGAAAGTTAAATTTGGGTTAAATTTGACCAATTGATTTTAGTTGGAGATTTATGATGAGCCAGTTGAGATATCACAAGTCAAGCAAGATGAGGACAAAGTCTCAGCATTTGAGGAGAATGTTTCAATAGCCAGAAGATTTGTATGGGGTTGGACTTCCAAAGTGAAGGTTGGGAAATAACTTTTAATTTGCAACAAATCTTACGTATAACAGTTCCCAGTTTGTTCTCACTATGCTGAAGTTACCATCAAGAACAGGTAGTATTGTCAACTGGTCGGTGCAGTGTTCTCCCTTATCGTTAGCTGAGGACAGGTAAACGAAACTTTTAGAGCAGTAGAGCAATCCTGTTATCCTGTTACCAGTTAATTTTTCAAGAATTCCAAGTGACTGTAGACAGTAATAAGAGGTACACTGTACTAAAGGCAGTTGTTCTGGAACATAATTGCATACTGGGGCTTTAGTTGTTTGTAGTTTAGCTTTAAAGCCAAAAGAAAAGCCATGAGCCTACAATAGCTTTCTACAGAATGATGTACCATAAATTTATGTTTATGAAAGTCTTGAAAGTAAGCTGGGAAAATCATTTTTGATTTGTAGCAATGATTTTTATTTTTATTTTTTTGTAGTAAAAAATAAATCCTAAGTGATTATTAACAATAATTTTTCTTTCTTCTAACAGAATAGTGTAGAGGAAACACAAAGAACCTTTTCTTCAGTTGAGGAAAGATCATTAGGTACATGTACATATTATAAATCATTGTTTCTAAGATAAGACAACTGTTTCAGAGAGCATATTTTGGTCTCACTTTTAAATACCCTTGCAGTTCTCATAAACAATTTAGCCTCAAAGATTTACAGGTTCTGATGCTTGAAGATTTTGTCTTTTGCCCCTGAACTTCATCATTCTGTTCCCAGTGAAAAAATATCCTGCAAAGAAAAAGAAAAGAAAGTTCCCTGTCCTGTATCTCTGACACATTTTTTGTTGCATCTGTGAAAACAGTGCACACACCTTAGTACTGTGTTTGAATGGAGTCATTTTTTTCAATAATACAGAATTTGTTCAGCTCCTGCACACTGACAGACAGTTTCAAATGAAAGTTGGTGGAATAACAGCATCTGTGTTAGCCGGTGCACTGCTAGCAGGAAGAGGCCGTAAGTACTTTGAATTCTTTTGCAATTTACCTCTTAACTCCCAAGATTTTCTTTCTGAATCTCTTCCAGACATCATACATTTTATGTACATTACTAATTAGAAAGGAGAATTTGGTCCTATATCAGTGTAACAACCTTCGGCCAATACAATTGACACATTTTCCATTCTCATTAACTTGTTGCTGATTAAAATTAGAAGGATTAAGGCCCAGATTTATTAAATTCAATCCATTGGCTTGGCAAATCTGTTGATCTTTTTATTTCAAAATGGTTCATTGGCTGAGTTCAGTGTTTTTTGGCTCATTTTCTAGTGATAGTTTGAATCCATGGTAATAAACACAAAATTAATGTACTTCAAATTGACAGCAAACATCATAAACTTGTTCTTGCCTTCCCTTGAGAATTTCCTTATACTGCATGGGAGCAACTACAAGTAAATGTGCCAACCTCACTGGTCAGAAACAGATGATCCACATCAAAGAAAAATGTTTTTAATAACCCATCAGTTTAGATGTACTGCTGTAGCAATGGTGAACTGTAAAGAAGTACAACACTCATGCCAGTCTGCAAAGAATAGCAGAGCTACTTTGTATAACTTGATCAGATCATCTGCTTGCAGGACCATTTTTACCCTTATGATGACAACATTTAGGCAATTCACCTCACATGTGCATGTGCCACTCTCCACCAGGAAGCAAATATGTGGTTTCAGAGAAAATTTCAGCTTCACTTGCCAGCCTTATATGTCCCTCTATGTACTCTGTACATGTTATTTGTAATTTCTCTCAATATTTTTTCCATTTTTTTTTGGGATTTTATTGACTGCCATGGATTGTTATTTCGTTCCAGGTCGGCCAATAAGGAGAATTTTCTTTTCATCAGTTTTGGGAACAACTGTAGCAGCCATATGTTATCCAAAAGAGGCAGTTCTGATAACACAAACAAATTACCACAGACTAAAAACCTTTGTAATAGAGCAGTGGGAGAAGCATAATAAACGACAAGCTGAAAGAGCTGTAAAGGAGGAGCTTAAAACTTCTGTTGATGAAACAAAAACCTTGGAAGGTCAGAAAACCTCCACAGCAGAAGTTAAAGCAGAGACTGCTTCAGTGGATGAAGTCAAAGAAGAAGGTGCTTCAAACCAGGAAATTATTGAGAAGCAAGAAACAGAAGAGACAAATGCAGAACCACCAGTTGTGTCCACTGAAAACACATCCAAGGGATCATTCTGGAGTAAGATCCCATTTTTCGACAAGTTTATGGGGGCAAAACCAAGTGAGGCTGATGAAGTGAAGTCAGTCAAAGTGGTAGAGTCTGTTGATAAGACTGGAAGTAGCAAAGATCAAGTGATAGTTCAAGAGAAGACATCAAGTAATGTGCCCAAGCCAGAAGGAGACACAGGGCAATCTAACCCTGAAGACAAAGACATGTACTCTACTCGCTCATAAATAGTGACATCTCATCAGCCACTAACTACAGAGTGATATTATTAACAAAATATTTTTGCTGAAGGCAAATTTAAAGAAGAACAACACTATGTCCAGCTACTTTATTAACCATTGAGTATGCTGTCTCCATACTGATGTTTATGACACTCTTAAGGATAATTTGTGTAATAATCAAGAGCTTCTTTTTCTTCTCTTCTTTCATTTCCTTTTTTCTTGTGACCTTAAGGTGATATTTTAGCAAGAAGTTCGATGCTAGTCTTTCTTAGGAATCAAAGGATGGACAAATATTGGTGCTGAACAAAAATCTAAGTTTACAAATAGTTCCTTAAAAGCAGATCTACTTATATTTTGTATTACACCTGTACAAAGTCTGATAATTGATTTTTCCGAAGAGTAATTGGCAGAACTAGAGAGCAGTTTGCTGCCTGCTCTTTATTTTTCTTAGCTAAATTTTGCTTCATTAGGAAAAGAAAGGGACTAATTTTAACCTCAACTGAGATTTATGTACACTTGCCCCTTTTTTGTTACTTTTTACTTTTAATTAACACTTTTCTGCTTGACCCCTTTGTTCCTTAAATAAACAATGAGAAATGAGATAAGGAAGGAATAAAGAATTTTTAATAGGCACTGTGTTGCATTCAATTGGAATTTTCCGGGTCAAATAATTTGATGTTCTGTACAAGTACTACAGGGTGCTGTGATTCCTCGAAATCGTTTTGATATCACTATTTCCAAGTATGCACGACTGAGTATCATACTTTTTGAAAGAAAAACTGGTCAAGACCAATTTTTCTTTCAAAAAGTATGATTCAGATTAACTTTCCTCAAAAAGCAAACAAAAAAATCATACTTCTAAAACGTCCTCTTGAATGTACATAATTTATATTTTCAACCATGTGCATACATTTCTGGCTGAATAAATTTCATTCCCACTTTACTTGGCAAAAGAAGCCAGAAGGGGAAACAACTAATGATAGTGTTTTTCTCCTTGCTATAATTATACTGTATTTCCTCAAATAAGCATCCAGGCATTTATTTAGAAACTCAGCTAAGCGAGGAGGGTTTATTAAAAGGAGGATGCTTAATTAATGAGGGTGCTTACTAACTTAACACAGCAAAAGGACAAGAATCAACAGAGCAGATAATATACATAAAGGAACTCTGAAAACACATTGACATAGATGAACTGAAATAGAAGAGAAACCTCTCTCCTGTAGTGCTTCCACTTTAGTTGAAGCTTAAAAGTTGAAAATAAAGTAGCAAGAGAAACAGGTTTTCTTTGTAACCCAACTACTTAAGGCCTATTTACACGGCACGACTTTGTCGCATGCGACAAGCTTACGACAGGCCTACGACATGACTTAAGAGTCGTAAGCGAGTTGTAGGTTTGATTTACACGAAACAATTCGTGTCGTAAGCCTGTCGTAAGCTTGACGCATGCGACAAAGTCGTACCGTGTAAATAGGCCCTTATGAAAGCAAGGGAGGTGGAGTGGGGCACTTATTTAAGAAAGTGAGAGAGGAGGAGGGGGGCACTTATTTGGGAAAGTGAGGGAGGAGAGGGGTGGCTCTTATTTAAGAAAGTGAAAGAGGAGGAGGGTGCTTATTTGAAATTATGGCTGGGGGGGGGGTGCTTATTCAGGGAAGGTGCTTATCAGAGCATGGGCATTTATTCAAGGAAATACAGTAACTATCAAAAGTAAAATTAGTAACACTAATATAACATCCAACTCAATACTTTCCTATTAACCCTTTCACTTCCAAGATGTCATCAGTAATCTGCTATACAATTCTTATGATATTAGTTTGGAGAGTTTAGTATTGCATCACCTAATTATCCCTTAATTGTTTTATTATTATTATTATTATTATTATTATTATTATTATTGTTGTTGTTATTATTATTATTATTATTATTATTACTGTCACTTGTCTGCTTGCAATAGTATTGATCTTGTAAGGAAATATTCTGTATTGGTCACTCATTACGGTAAAATGTGAAGGGTTCATGACATTGACTGAAAAGTATAAAGTTTCAGCTGGAAACGTCAATAACATGAGTATCAAGTAGAGTGTTACTTGTGTCCTGAAATTCAATCTCTGAGTTTTTCTCGTCCTCTGAATCACTGAACGGCATTTCTTCCAAATAATTTATTTGAACTATTCCCTCCTCTCCTGATTCATCAAGACTGCACTCTGGGATATCTTGCATATTTATCTCGACTCCTACTTTACCATTGTCCAAACTTATAATAATAACTCTTTTGAATGCATTTTCATAAGCATGTCTGTGAGCAAGTTTCTTTGCATATCCTAGCAATTCCTTCTTTTTAGTGGGGTCTCTTTCTGCAAATAAGGAGATAATATTGTCAAATTGCAGAGCTGATTTTTCTGACATTCTTGTAGCTTTTTTTCATGTGAGCCAAAGTTTAAATTGGAAAATATTACTTTCATATGTAATCCTCCTTGAGCCAAGTTGCTCACTTAGCAGTAGTTTATCCCTGTTTCCTAAGCAGTGAAGCAACTAGGAGTGTTACTATTCCTCCCCACCCCCTCCCCATCGCCTGAATATGATGCCAGTACATCACAAGGTTCTCCGCAAGCATTTCAGGCTTCCCTGACATTCATCTGTAACCATATTATAGACACCTGGGTATAGAGAGGCTCTATGAGAGAAAAGTGTAAATTTTCCCAAGAACACAACATGAATGAACAGGCCAGGTCTCTCAAATACAAGAACAAAAACAAGGTCCCATAAACTTACAGCATGGAGAAGAGGAAACAAAGTTATTAAGATATTTATTGTATCTCTGAGTTCATATAGAGGGTGAAAGATTTCAATTCAAACAAAATTTTGAATTTAGAGTACCATAAAGTGAAAAATGGCTCACTAAATGACCAATCATGGGGTGCACATACTAACTGAGAGATATAATAAGATGTCTTCTATTGACCTGACCAATTTCAGGGTAATTTAGTGTTATCAACTGACTTAAAAACATAAATTTGCCCCCATAAAGAAGTTAAAGGCAGAGGTTTTAAGCATTAGCCCTTTGTGACTGAGTTGAAAATGTAAATTGGCCATTGTAAAGAGTTAAAAGGCTGAGGTTACGAGTAGTAGCCCTCTGTCAGATGCTCTGACAAAGGGCTAATGCTCGAAACATAAGCCTTTAAACTCTTTAAAGAGGCCAATTTATGTTTTCAACTCAGTTGATAACACTATGATTACCCTGTTATACTCTTCCACCAATGTAACACCACAGTTTCTTTAGAAACTCACCACCTTTATTCATTTGACCAGTTTCACTTAGCTATCTTCTATTAAGCCCTTCAATTCTAACCTTGTTCCAGTATGTTTTTATCTCCACCATATCCAGTGCCTTCACAGAAGAATTCACAATCTTTTATCTCCAGCCTTACTACACATCTATAAACAGCATTCTTTTTTTCCTGACTATCTTCTGTTTCCGACCTATTCTCAAGTTTATCCAACTAAAAGAACAGAACATCTGTTCAGCACTTGTTTGTGACAAAGCAGGATTTGTAGCACAGGGATATGGAACAACTAGCTCTCTGGCAAGGTTTGTCAATGCTCTCTTTATTTTCCTCTTCAAGATGTGCTCTCTTTGTAGATTCTTGCACTTACAATTGATGTATCATTTCTAACAAATCCCCCAGTGTTTGCCAGATTACCTGGCTTGTAGTGTGAACAGTTTCTTTCTCCCAGATAGGTTTGTCACCTGTATTATTCAGAAGTAATCACCTAAAGGGGGGGGGGGGGGTTGGAGGGGAGAATTCTTGGGAGGGTGAGGGTTTTGCCGACAAGCTATTCAAAACATGACCCTCCCTCAAACGAATTCATGTTATTTTCCTCACTTATTTTTGCCAAAACTCAGCTCAAGTGAGATATTTTGGTTATTTCTACTTCCTGAAAAATCAATTTTAATTAGCAATGAAAGGAAAAATACTATTATATCCTTGAGTGCTCTCATAAATCTTATGTGGCACTGATCACTTTTCTCTTATGCAATAGACTCCACTGAGAGAGAGGGATTTCTGACTCGGGGCATGCAATACTGTCCTTAAGCTAAATGTTTGTAAATGTTTGCAGGACCGATGCAAACCAGTTGAAAGCTCTTAGTTATTAGGAACAAAGTTTAAAAAACTCACCTAAATAGCGAAAAAAAAATACAGCCAACTGTCTAGTTGCAATGATAAGTTTAGATTGTGGGGATGCAAAAGACCTTTACCTGCATGATTCGAGTTGACCAGCCATTGAATCCTAAATAATAGTTAGCTAGCACTGTACACTTTGCCATGTATAATGGCTTTTGAACAACTTCTGTGAACTTTCTGCGCTGTGCAAATTGAACCTGTAGGTCCCACATATGTAAATTTAGAAAAGCATAATTATAATAATAATAAAGTAGGAACAATCATAATTATTATTAGTATCATTCCAGTATTAGCATTAGTATCATGATTGTAATTGGGATTGTTTTTGATTCATAATGCACGCTAAAGTAATAATCATGTGTTGACACTAATTAGAGTAATAATATTTAGTCTTGTGTATATTGGGCCTTTTATACATTTGAAGCAAAGACAACATCAAATTTATACTAGCACCTGCACGAACCTCTCAGGTTATGTCCGACACTTATCAACTACATGTACTCTAACGATATGCCGCTGAAATCACTACCAAACAGTTATCATAAACACATAAATAATCTTTTTACCTTCAAAAACTGTCCTCCTAGAATCCACTTTCCATGTGTGCTTTCCTTTGCCCTTCTTGCTTCCCTTGCGGAATAAAACTTGACAAATGCATATGAAGAAGCACAGTTTGAATTGATCTCCTCTGAAGCTAGAATGATTAGGATTTCTTGTAAACATTGAAGTATTGAAAATTGATAAAGGTAAAGTTTAACAAAACTCTCAGTTCGTGTTATAGATCGGAGGAATGAACTGTCTCAGTAAAATACCTTCTGAGTTATCTGATGAGTCCATCACTTGTACTTCGTAGATCAAGCCGAACTGGGAGAATATCTCTAACAGTTTCACCTGGAAACAAATTCAGCTGTAAATAGCAATCAAATGTAACCTAAATAGGACTAAAGATCATCTTTAAATTAAACCTCACTTGCACCATTTCTTTCTCAAGCCGCCTTGATATGTTGGTGACATAAAGATTGACTTCGTTTTTGTAAGGGCGGAAAAACTCAATGAGCTCAACTTTTGGCGAGTTCAGGAACTTTGATTCCTCCATGTTGTCTTTAGATTTAGCCATGTTGTTTTTCAAAGTTCCCGCCGACGGTCTGAGCGCAAGGTCAGCGGTATACGTCTTCCAGTGGAATATCACTTCTACAGGCACCCCCGGCTATCAATTTTTTTTGTTTTTTGTTTATTTTTTTTTTGTTTTTTTTTTTTGTCTTGTTTTGTTTTGTTTTTGTTTTTTTGCTTTTTGTTTTTCAATAGTCCGTGACGCAACGATTAATTTTTATGGTTTGTGCAGGACAACAGTGTATCTGAGCTCTAAATACAACAACTGCGGATTGAGAAATGATTACTAGAACGATTTTCGCAGTAATGAACACTACTTAAAGCTATTTTATTGTGATTAATAAGATGTTATTGGCCACTTACTTTTGTTGTTGTTCAAATGGCATGCTAGTCTGATTTTGTTGATGTATTTTTTTTTTTCATTCCGTGACGGTATACAGCTCTATACATCCCTATTAATTGTCCTCTCAGGTGCATTTAAACGCGCAAATTTTCCTTGCTTTAGAGGACCTCGATCGGTATCACCTCTTAAACGTCTCTAGTCTCTCTACACGCGACCAAGATCAAGACATCACGCCTGAAAGGCAAGAATGTTTTTATTCAACAGAGAATTAAGTGTCTCAAGCAGATACACAGGAATCAATGGAGTTAGTCTAATTTTATTTCCTGCGGAGCTCGTTTTTTTTTTTTTATTAACCTTTGGTGAATGCAATTACATTGTGCTTCTCTTGAAATCACACCCGCGCTTAGCGCTCTTAATATTTACTAAACTCTCTAAATTATCATGTTTTCATTTTTGGAACGAATGTGCATATTTTGATTTGTGCCCAAAAATTCGAATGGATGCGAAAGTATATCAAACAGTTCTCGTCAACGTTTCCAAGAGCTCCCGTCTATAAGTAGTCGTAAGATGTAAGGAACGGATACCTTTCCAGAACACTCTACTTATCGAATGAGTCCGAATAAAAACGCACAAATTAGTGTGGTTAATACCTCAGTTGATCTCTTGTGAAACCATGTTGCGTGACTTTGGTAGATAATCAAAGTGCTCTGTGAGCAAACTCGTGAATTGACACATGATTTTGACACATGATGTTTAATGTTATCTGGTTTAGGGAATTTTGTGGTTGATTGTCATATCTAGAGTACGAGCAGTAGTCCAGTGTTCGCTAATGTAGCAAAGAAACAAAGTAACGTTGGGATAAGAAGGCATTACAATTGAAATGATCATGCCATTACATTTGACAAGGTGGATGATGTCATGAGTTTTAAACGTCTATCATTTTTGTTTCTGGTTTAAAAGAAAAGGTTGGAAGTAAATGCAAGGCTGTGCTCTAAGGAAAATTTCAGGGAGCCCTTCGGGCTCCCAAGCGTTTTAGCTCGGGTGCCCAGGCCTAAAAGATGGTCGCCCAAATCAAAATTTCGGTGAGCCCTTCGGGCTCCCAAACATTTTAGCTGAGGTGCCCGGGCCCCCTAGTTGGTCGCCCAAATTAATAAATCAGTCAGTTAATTATTAAAAATTAAACAAACTGTTTTCGTAACGAGTCAAATAGAACTATGTGCATTTATTTATTGTTTTTATGTTCATGAAACATCGTATCCTTTGACCTCCTGAAAACCTATCATCACTTATAGTCAAATAGTTATTTAATTCACACTTACAGAAGCAGTGCAAAACTATTTTTTGAAAAATGAATAGTATACATATACCAAAGATAATCTGATAAACCTAAAACTTTCTCATTGAAGTTCAATTCAAAGCATTATGTAAGCTTAGCAAAACACTATTTCAAATATTAAATTAGCATAGAAGAGCGACTCCCGTGTTTATTCAGCGATTTATTAATCGCCGACCGTACTTTACGCCTATCAGAGCAGAAGTAACAACTTCTTTTGAAAAACTAGCTGATGAGCCATCCCAATTTAAAGGAAAAATTTTAATGCTATTGGAAAAGCCGTTAAAATCGAAAACTGTGCAGCTAGTCAAGTTCAAAGTCAAGGATTATGCTACATGTGAATTCACGTGGAACGACCTTTGAACATCAACGCGCGCCCGATGGAATAAAATTTTCTTTTAAAAGAACGACTCCCGTGTTCATTTAGCGATTTATTAATGTCGACCGTACTTTACGCCTGTCAGAGCAGAAGTAACAATTGCTTTTCAAAAACTAACTAACGAGCCATCCTAATTTAAAGGAAAAATTATAATACTATTTGGAAAAGCGGTTAAAATCGAAAACTGTGCAGCTTGTCACGATCAAAGTCGATGATTATGTTACACGTAAATTCACGTGGAACGACCTTTGAATATCAACGCGCGCCCGATTGAATAACATTTTCTTTTTTTTTTTTGACTGTAAATCAAGAAACCAACACCAGCCAGTCGCCCGGCCGGGCGACCAAGAAAATATTTTCAGTCGCCCGAGGCCAAATGTTAGTCGCCTCAGGCGACCGGGCGCCGTTAGAGCACAGCCTTGAAATGCGGGTGAAAAGTGAAATTTACTGTCTTTCGTTGTAAATATTAGAAAATCAAGGCAATACTGTCTTAATGAAAACATTAACGATTCCCTCTTTATCAAATCAGACAAACTGGAACGAGTTTTGAGTGATATAACTAAGCCAAGCCTGCCACCGTCATTTTGGATCTCCGCCTGGGTAGATTTAAGTCACGTGCTAGGCAACGTATAATCAATAACAAGATAGAATTTCATTTCAGGCCTATTTATCAATTTTATGGTGTATAACTTTCGCATTTTAGTACATAATATTTATTTTGAATCTTCAAATTGTCTTGAAACTTAAAAGAAAATTGTTCTTTAAAAATTCACTGAAAATTGGTGGCTAAAATTGTTTGTTTAGGTGTTATCTGATTTTCGTGTTAACTTGTAATTTCGTCAGTCGCCGGCATCTTCTGTTGCTTCGCACAGGAAAGACACATGCGACGAAACGTAATGATCAATTTTGTCCTCAATCTCACGCCATATCAGAAAAAGCTTTTGAACATCTGTAAACTTCGAGCGCTTCGCAGTAAGTAATATTTTCAATGAATCTTCGAATTGTTTTCGAGTTCAAGGATTGTAAATTACAATTTTATGAAAAACGAAGGTCGTTCTGTTATTTCAGTATGAATCCTTGCATGTCTGCCAGTCGCTGGCGCCGCTTGTTGAAACTAAAACGAAAAAAAAACTCTTTTAAGATTATCATTGGCTTCTTTTTCACCCCACCACTATTCTTATAGCAACAAAGGTCGCCATTTCTTCTGTTTACTGCTCGCTAAAAACTATCAAATGCACTCAAAAGCCTAAAATCTAAAAAAAGTTTACAGGAATCGACCAATCGAGCGAGCGAATGCCACTCCCCACATGGTATCTATAACTCGCTCTTGCGCATTCGCGCAATTCACGAGTTAAAAACAAGGGTCATCTGAAAGGATAAATGCGTAATTTGACGAAGTCGAAGTTGAGGTCCATAAAAACGCGAAAAAAGAATCATATGATTTTAAAACGCCGTGTTATTATCGTCCTTTGTTTCCATTAGTTGATTTCGTGACGCCGCCTCGAGGCGATTCAATTTTTCATCATTCAGGTCACCCGTCCGTGTCGATTGACAACCAATTTGAGTCACTTGCGTCATTTTGGAAGCTCTGTGAGGTACATCTTAGTTGATGAGAAAAGTCTTGATCATCCAGGCTGTTGTGCAGGACAACGCCGGTGAGGCAACCTCCCTAGGTTGGTAAGAGATGTTCTTGTTCTGATTAACGCCGGTTCTAGGCGATGTTTCAAAGATAAACCTGTGCGGAACCATATTCGTAAACAAGCTTCAATGTGTATTTACATATGGTTGCTACCCTCAATATCTTCGAATTGGAGAACTAGCCGTCTGCAAGATAGTGAAAGATATAACTAATCGTCTTTCTTGTTGATATGATAGTTTTTATTCCAGTTGCTCCCCTTAAGATAATGCTCTGGTAATAACAGTAAAAAACAGGAAGAATCATTGAGCCATAATAACTACTCGGAAGAGAAAGCAGTGCTGCAAAATAGTTTATGTCTTTAACAGCCAGTCTATCGATGTGATTTGCAGTTGACTGTAAGGGCTAATATCATGATCCGCATAACACTTATTATTAATTGACACTATATTCTTTGCAGGTTGTTGCGATGAATGCAAAATTCATAAACAAATCACCTCGAATTGTTCACCCAGGACGACTGATCCGAAAGACGATCGAGTAAGATTCGGTCACGGTAATGATTTCATTTTAAATATTCAAAAAAAATTCTTGAACAAACTGTTCACAAGCTGAAAGTTAAGCACACTCAAATCTTTGTCTCGCAGGTGTTGTACCTATGAGCGTTTCTTCTCGGGCTTTATTATATCTCGTGCAGATATTCAGTTCCGTGTGTAAATTTAGTCTTCATACAGTATTGTGCAAAAGTAATGCATTTCGTCTGAACAAAGGACGCTTTTTCGATGAATTTTCGCCACGAAGCGAAAATTCGTGGCGGAAAGTGTCTCTTCGATCATTAGTGTTCGAAATTTCGCTTCGAACTGACAGCAGCTGTCTGCGAGTGATCAAGTTTGTTTACTATTCATGTAAGCAACACGAAATGTTATCAAACGTATTTCCAACCTTTTTCACCACGACAGAGACACTTGATGTTTGAGACTAAACACGGAAATTGCAACCAAGAGACATGTATTTGGTGGAAATAAACTCTCAAATGATTGGAATAGTTGTAAACATTAACTTCAGTACTCCGCTTTTAAACCAGACAGAGCAGAGAACGTGTTTTGAGTGTTTTCAAACGTTGTCAATCGAGAAATGTGTTCCTTGTTTATTCGTTCTCAATCGCTACGCAAATAGACAGCATCTATATCGCTGATTGCTTTCCAGATATCATTATACCCATGTTTGTTTGGAAATATTTATTCTTCACAATTTATATATATATATAAAACGCGAGCTTCAGAGCGCGTGCAGTATTTTAGCATTTAAGCGTTCTTAGTTCGTTTTGATCCTACACAATCAGATGCTAATAAAAGTGTGAAATACTTTACATTTCGCAACAAAATACTGAATATTAGTAAATGACGGCTGAAACAACTATTATTTAGGTCACGTTGCCTTATTTTTGCGTAAATTCCGGCATCTTTTGCTAATGCTTATTTTGCACAGTTTCTACATACACTGTTCGCTTCCATAGACAGATTTTAGGTCTTCCCGATCGAGGTAAATTTACCCCGAAACTGGTGAGACGCAACTTTCAAATGACAAAAACCTAGTAACCCGTCGCGTTTCAACGCTTTCGGTATTTCAGCTGGGTGGAGGCCTTGCTTGTGGAGGGGCTTTTTTATTTTTTTTGTAGAATAATTTGAAACTTTGGCCACGATGACTACCAAAAGTAGAGTACATAAATGATCCCAAACGCATCGACACAATTGATACACTGAGTGTTGCCATGGTTGCAAACAACATAGGTCACGCGGAGGACTCAAATCGTAGCGGGAAATTCCATGGGAGTTTTACATAGAGCAGTACCGAACCACAAATTCAGCCAAATTTTTTTTGAAAGAATGAACAATTGCAACGAATTTCCGCTCGAAATTTCGAGTCGCATTAACCCGCATTAACGCCATCAAGGAATATGTCGCCGAAAGTTTGAGCCGTTCAAAACAATACATGCCTCGAAAATTCGCAGAAATGTCGTCGAAGTTTCGTTTCGGTCAAGAATTCGTCGAAAAGCTAGGAATTTCGTCGAATTTTGTCGACAGGTGTTTGCATTACTTTTGCACAATACTGTAGCTTCGGTCGTAAAGCATTGCAATGTTATGTGATTCAATTTTGCCGTCTTGGCGATAGGAAGTAACATTGACTTCAGTTCAAAAGAGAAAAAATAAACAAAAATGTATTGTCTTCAGGTTGCTTAAATTTCAAAAAAAAAATGTAGAGTTAAAATATTTTTAGTAAGCTCCCACAACTATTTTAAAAATGAAAATTTTTATAAAATAAGTACTCCATTCGCGCTTGTTGGATATGAGATTAATTATAGACAACTCAGCGTAACTCACCTCGTCACCACATTGGCTATTTACTATCTCATATCCAACACAAGCTCATGGAATGAATGTTTTATATCACAGGTCTGTAACTTCACGATTAAGAGCACACTGACAAAACGAAAAAACACAACACTTCATTAAATTTGCGATTATTAGGCCCATCTTGACTAAATAGTCGGTGCAGTGATGTTTGTTTCCTTTTTCTTATTCAGCTGACAAAACTTACTTGATCGTCTGGAATTCAAACGATACTTCGCAATGTTGAGACCCAGTTCTGATGTGTTAAACTCGTTCAAAGTATTTCTTCTAGGTAAGTGCTTTAAATATGATGGGAAAGGTGTGTAGGTTTTAGCAAGGTGGTGCGTATAATTTAAAGCAAAAGAGAATTTCCTCTCTAGCTCTTGTCTACAGAAAAGAGATGAAACAGAGAAAACAAACGCGCCGAGCATGAGCAATGCATAGGTATAATATGAATCTGATGTAGATCCAAATGTACCATATATAGCGGAGGGAACCAGCGCTTCATCGAAATATGAAAACTTGTACATGATAAAATTAATGACATATCGTTAAAGCTTCATTAAGCAATAGATCTTGTTAAGAATTTACCTCCTCAGTACCCTACATTCTATTTGCATCTCACTGCTTTTTGCGAAATATACCGGCAAATTTGAAACACAAACCACCATTTGTTACTTTCTTCACCATCCGGATCATTCTAATATGTTTGTGACATTTTCGTGTCTTGAGAATTGTGTCTTTACATATTTGTATACAGTTATGAGCATTTATTGTTTAACTATACGTGTGCGTGAATTTTCATGCTTCGCAACCTAAGAGTACACCGTCCTTGTTTAACCCTCCAAGCACCTTTTGTGATTATCTCATGAAATAGGTGGTTCCAACGTTGGGAAATCGTGGCTGTTTCACAGATGTGTTCATGACAGGATCTATGGACATACCGTTGCCACAATTGGAGGTAAGAGATGCTTTTTCAATCAGAAACAATTGATTAAGTAAGTGTTTTTGACCATTTTTTATATCAACTTCTGTACTTTCAGTCGACTATTCTGTTAAGGAAGTAAATCTTGAAGATGGCACACAAGTGAAGCTTCATATTTGGGATACCGCTGGTGCAGAATACTTTTTCAGGTTGAACTTAAAGCTGTGCGATGGAGCTCATGCTATCATTGTTGTGTATGACATAACAGAGGCATATTCTTTTGAAGCAGCAAAGTATTTAGTTAGGACGATTCAGGAAATGGCCATCCCAAACATTTTTCTGGCACTTGTAGGGACCAAAGCAGACCTTGAAGCTAAAAGGAAGGTGAAACGTGAGGTAGTTTGTTTAAAATTTTTCATGTCATCAAATTGTTTCCTTTTTTTTGAGGCCGCATAGTGTTAAATGCTCTCTAGATATCCTAACTAAATAAAGGAAACCATCGATCTCTTCTCCGTCACAGATTAGATGTTTGTTTATCCTTTAAACGTTTAGTTTACCGTGTTACAAAAATTGCACAATGTGAAACAGGTTTCTTGCCTTCACAAATATTTGGACGGATGGGGAAAATTCAACAAAATTCTCTCTAGAAGATCTCTTCCTAGGGAACTTACGCTAGCTGCACGAAAGGTCGGGATCTATCACGCCTGTTGAAAAAGACTTTCACAGTAAACTTGACTTCAACACACGTTGTAATCTGCGGTCCTGGCACGTCTAAGTACCAAATTTCTGACCAAAATACTGACCAAATCAATTGACCAAGTATTACGCTTGTTAAAACCAAGTACCACACTTGTTTTTACCAAAAACTACGCTTGTTTTCACCAAAGAAAGCTTTAAAACACACTTCTATTTAAGCTTAAACTACAAAGGATTAAGTAATGTTATGAGTTATCTTAAGGTTCAGGTCAAACTTTTGTATTGTCTAATACATTTCAACACAAATGATCGGCCAGAAAGGAATTTGGCCTTTTTAGAAGATCAATCACTGTCAAAACAACGCCGGTTGATAACATCTTAAGGAAAGACTAGAACGGTTACAATTTAACTCTAATTAGAGATATGTTCAACAACAACTGAAAGCTTGACCGGGATAAGGGGGAGCTGCTTATAAAGGTTTTAATTTGCAATTTGTTCACTCAGGATGCTCAGAGCTATGCAGAATCCAATGGAATAGATCTCTTTACTGAATTGTCAGCCAAGAGTGGCGGCAACGTGGAGGAATTGTTTTTGGCAATCGGTAAGTAACCCACGTTTATCAAGCGTTAGACAAAGAGAAAATTAAACTCGTGTCCAAAGAACAGCTACGTTCGTGTTAGCAAAACAAAATGGCACTAGAGAAGTTCTGCAGTAACACAACAAAACCAACAGCAGCTATTTAAAGCAACCTTCTTTTTAAAAGGTAAACGCGATGCTGTTATGGTAAAAATTAGTGCACAAGTAATGCTACTACACAAGTGCATCTGTCTTACTGTCTCAGCCATGAAACGTTGCATAGTAAACTAGTAGTGTTCCACTATAGCGTTATTGGCTAGTCAATGGTTTATGGTTAATTTTCGTAGGGTATAACTTAAAGCTGGCGCGTATGTCGGTGACAGATTTGAAGAAGGCAATAGATAAAAATAAGAAGGCCTTAGATCTTGGACGAAAAAAGCTGGTGAGAGTTCCTGACTCCGTTGCAGAATTACGGGAAGTACAGACACTGAACCTTTCAGAAAATAATCTCACACAACTACCAAGATATTTGAAAAATCTGGAGAATGTGACAATGTTGATCTTGAGTCAAAATAAGCTGAAACGGCTGCCAGATGGTATTATTGAAATGACCAATCTGATTTGTCTTAACGTGAGCGACAACCAACTTTCCTGTCTACCAAAAGATATCAAACGTCTGCAAAAACTTAAGGTGCTGGAATTGAGGAATAACAAATTACAAAGACTTGATGTAGATATCAGCTGCCTGAAACGACTTGAGAAGCTGTCTGTGAATGGTAACCCCTTAGACTTTGGAGCAGTCAGAAGTCTGATGGACTTAAAGGAGAAATATCAAGGAAGGATTCATTTGGATATTGCAGGTGGCCGTAAAAATATAAATTTCTTTTATGGACATCTCGGTTAAGAGTAAATTAATTCTCATGCAATGAGGGATAGCGTGTAAGGGTGACGTCAATGATAAAAAAAAATTTTGTTCCATGGACACTGATAAGAGTGGGGAAAAGACGTCCACTATCCTAAAACAAGCGATTCGTGCAATAAATGGCTTTTTTCCTCGTTTGCTTTGATCTTCATTCATATTTCCTTCGCTTTTAAAGATCATATCAACAGCAGTTAGGTTTATCTTATTCTCCTCAAAACATTTAACGAGTATATTATATTATGTTGCGATCTTTAAAAGAAGCAAAGAGATAATAACCTTTTTGTTACGCGGGACTAATTCATAGCTAATTAAAAAAAAATGGTTTCGAACAGCAGCAGTTTCTCTTCCTACTCCTCCTAAGACGCTGGTTTATCAATTGCTGAATTCTTCATGAAAGTTGAAAAAGGAGCGTAAATTTGAAGAATCGTAGTCGACTTTCTTTTCGTTTTCTTTTCTTAATATTTCTTGAATCAGTACACTCCTGGCGACGCTAGACCATTACTAACACGGAGGGAAACATAACATATGATTGCTGTTTAAGTAATTGCTTCATTTTTTATCTTGTAGTTCCGGCCGAAATACTGGCCCAAGGACCCGTTGCAAAACAGCTTTATGAAGACGCTCTAAAGGATGGGTCTGTAAGTGTTTGTCGAGCTCGAATATTGATCATTGGTCAGGATCGTGCTGGCAAAACAAGTTTGAAGAAGTCACTCCTGGGTCAACCGTTTGACCCTGACGAACAGAGTACCGATGGAATTGAGGTCGATCCATCTAAGTGTACCATTGAAGTTGACCAAATTAAGAACTGGAATCCCACTGTTAAAAAAGAATCATGTTTGGGTGAATGTTCTGAAGAGATATCAAGAATGTTGGCTGAAAAAAAGTATCAGTGGATTCTTAAAATAGAAGAAACTGAATCAGAAGGAGCACCTTATGAAGAGCCCAAACAAGAACAACCCGTGGAGGACTCCAACATCGAGGATGAAAACGAGGTTTGTTGCAGTGCAAGTTTTGAATTCACACGCTCCATATGATCTCGTGTGAATTTTTTGAAGTTTATGACCATATTTTTCGGTACCATTCGATGCATCTTTGCAAGGAAGAAAGATGCTGTTCACCAAACCTTTTTTCTTTTTTTTTTTCATTAAGATGTGAATTAGTATAAAAGGAATAATTTACCTGTAAATCGAAAAAATACTAAACGATTGTGCTACGAGTGCGCATTGGATATCAGATGGTAAATAGCCACTGAAGTGCATAGCGCCGAGTTGGCCATAACCAATCTCGTATCTGTTGTGGTCCAATTTTATCCTTGGTTCAAATTTTCTTTTCTTTTGTTTGTGGGTATTGTAATGTATGAAAATGAGTTTGAAACAAAGGAAAACAAAATTTGAACCAAGGATAAAATTAAACCACAACATATCTAACAAGCGTTAATGGAATAATAGTTTTATTAATTTTAATTAAATACTGAACGTTTGGATATATGGAGTCTTTTTTCAGCTCCGAACAGTTGGCGTAATTCATTTCCATATAGGGTGACTCGGAATATGAGCTGACAACTGGTGTTAAATGAACCAATCAAAACAATATAAATGCACCATTCAGAGTTGAAAATTTAAAAATATATATACACAATACTGTTAAAAATACTATTTTGTTTAGGTTTATATCAGAGCTATTGTTGAAAGACGTACTGGAATTGTGTCCTAACGTCGGGAAAATTTTTCTCGATTTCTATCGCAAAAAAAACACTAGGAGTACTTCTACTTCCTTCTTAATCTCTCTGCACGTGCAGCACTTTCTTCGGAATGAAAGAAGTAAACATTACTGCGGCCAATACACTTCTTAATGTTAAACATGCATAGCTCCGCTTTTCAGACAAAAACGGTCTACTCATTGTTCTTATGAATTTTACTCTAATTCTTAGACTTAACAACAGCAGCTACCCGGAAAAGAACAGTGTTCCTTAATTTTAGAGAGTAACTATTTCCGTAAGTTAACGTAGGTAAGACCTAAAAGCCTATCTAAAACCCCTTTATTAGATTCCTTGTACTGAAGACAGTCCTAAGAGTCCGAACGTTTATTCGTCAACAAGTGAAAAGCAAGATGACGAAACAGAAAACCAAACCCGTGGTTGCTCGCAAGAGAAAAGAGGCGATTGCGCAAGTATGGAGTTTGAGTCCGAATTGATACCAGATACAATGGTGGAACGTGCTGATAGATTATTGAAGGAAATGATTGACGGTAAGGATAGACAAAGCCCCCAAGATGACAAAGAATCGATTATAACTATCGATTTGTGGGACTTCGCGGGACAACACTTGTATTATGCCGCTCACTCAGTATTTTTTACTGCAAGAGCCGTGTATATCCTTGTGCATAACCTCAGCAAAGAACTGAATGCCCAAGCTCAGCCTTGTGTGAGACAAGGTTGTCACAACATCATCTTGGAAAACCCTGGCAGAGTAACAAATCTAGAAGATCTGCTTTCATGGCTTGCAACCATTCACAGTATCAAACCGAAAGACGAGGGAACGCCAGTTGACAACTCAGACACACTGATTTCCTACCGTCGACCCCCAGTATTCATTGTCGGCACACATGCTGACCAACCAATAGAAAATACCGAGACTGTGAAGGAAAAGATTCAACAGGCTGTATCTGGTAAGGATTACGGAAAACATGTGATCCCACCTTTGCTCAACATTGATAACACACAAAGTCACCAGTCATTGATTGGTAAAACACAGCAAAACAAACCTGTGCAGAGCATCTTGAAGAGGTTGTTCAGTAAGCAGTCACAGGGGAGTCATCAGAGAGGTAAAGTGAAAAAGATGTAATTGAAAACAAGTTATATTTTTGACAAGCTGTAAATATATCATAATCTGAACGATCAGTTGTCTTTAAAGCTGTCCACGTTGACTCAGTTCTGGGCAGGAATTAAACTAAATTGATTTCAATTCACCTGTCACTAGATGTTATTCCGTTTTTTGAAATAAAACAAAAAGCGTGGAACCTACCACAATCAGCCGGTTAAATTCGTTATTTGTGGAATAATCTGGCTCTGAAGATAACTACTTCAATGAATGACGAAAAAAGTTCAATATCAAACCATTTTATTATTAAGTATTTCTGTCATAGAGTGTGAGCACAAGAGAGAGCTTCTTTCTTTCTTTTCAATACGTAGATCTGATAGGAGAATTGGCCCTTGGACATACATATAATACTAATTACTACATAAAAGATACATAAAAAAATTACTCAGTTCTGATTACCTAAGATAAATACAGTTTGTAGAAGGGGGTTAATTCAGTGAAAAGAAATAACAAACCAGAATGAACAATTCCTTGAACTGTTTAGCCGGACTTTGAACTTTTTTGTGCCTTAAAGTTGTGAAAATATCATTGTATATTATTGTTTTGATCGCACGCAGTTGTTTTAACCGAGCGCAGATAGTCACTTGCAGAGTTTGAATAAATTATTTTTGCACTTGATGCGCATGCTTTGCTTCTGTTATCTCGTATTTTTTTATGTATATTAATAATACGCAATCACATAATTTTTTCTCGTGCAATTTGGAATAAATAAATAATTTTGTTAAGCTTTGAAAAGATTTACTGGTGCTTACTAGTTCCAAATTGCACCCAAAATCATGTAATTACCTATACTATGTAACGTTTTTATCATTGATCTCATTTATGATTTCAAGGAAAAAGTGTAGAAAAAGGCAGAGCTATTGGTGATGAGATTCATACTCTCCGTGCCAAAATCATGGAAGTTTTGCGAAAGGAGCCATACATGGGAGAGAGGATACCAATTAGGTATAGAGCGTTTTGCCTACAGGAGCGACGAAATTAAATTTGATTGCAGAGTTATGAAAATTACAATAAGATTTCCTACAATTGCCGTTTCAGATTTTGCTTCTCAGAATCCCTCATATTTGCAATGAAACACTTTGGTGGGACTTTGACTGCTGGAGAAATACAACGTCGATGTGCTCTCAGCGAATAAGGGGACAGAAAGCAGTCTATTATTATGCAAGCTTGTTTTGCATCAATGACAATTGCACCTAAAAGTATTGTTAGCTTGCGTGCGGTAATCATTGCATAAATTGATAAACCTCTGTCCTTTGAGACTATTGCCTTTCTTTTTGTGCAGGTGGTTCAACTTTGAAAAACTTGTAGAGACTTTGGTAGCTGGCAATGTTTATTTTATGAATATGGAGCAGCTTCAAACGGTTGTGGAGAAGGCGAACATTATAGACGGGGATGAACATTTCAAAACCATGCTAAATTTTTATCACGATTTGGGAATGATTGTCAAGCACCGCAGTACGGTCATTCTAAAAGCTCAGTGGCTAATTGATCTGTTCAGGAAACTGATAACCATTCCCCAATTTGACAAAATGGTATGAAATCTTTAATTCACGTTAAAATGTTTTTTGTCCTATAATTAATGTAAGAAATCAAATTAGTTCATTTATTGAATTGAGGATAGATAGTAGCCGTGTTTCGAGGTGTTCACAAAATCAACAAATTTAAGTAGGCAACGGTTTTGAAGCACTGAATTGCGTGATGCTGCGATGCAATAGCAATACTAGCCAAACTGGATTTATCAGGGAAAATTCTACAAATTTCCTTCAAAAAAATTGATTTCATCAATGCCATTTTGGATTTACATTAATTTGTGTTCAAACATCTATTTTTTTTTACTTGAGATGGAATCTTCCCAAGATAGCTAGTGTTGTCGAATTTGCTCTTCCAACGGGTGTATTTTTTATTACCTCACCTCGCGAGCTCATTGTATTCCTAATTAGGATCCTGTGGAATCAAAGCACTGGCACGAACTCGAGAGAAATGGTTTCCTCAGCATGGAGCTTGTTGATCACGTGTTTTCAAAATTTCTTCGTCAAGGCGTTATCAAAGAAGACATCTTGGACATGATGGAGCTGTTTGGTTTGATTGCAAAGTTCTCGTCACCATCTCTGCCTGACGTGAAGTATTTTGTACCATGTCAACTGAGGTCCCCACCGGAAGAGCTTCGTAAAATGGAGCCATCATCCACTGATCCTTGTCCTCTGTATGTCCACTTCCTCGATGGTTTTGTTCCGCATGGTCTTTTCCCGCGCCTTGTCTCAAGGACGACGGCTTCGGCAGCCGGGAATGAATCATCACACCTGCAAAAACTCTACCAGAATGGAGCCTGGTTTGTTTTAGAGGGAAACAGCATACATGATATGATCCTGATTTGCCAGAAAAGATTCATTAAAATTTTACTGACAGAAAGAAAGGAAGCCAAAGCAGTTCCAGTCTCTCTCTCACCTTCAACATCTGCAGACGTTGCAAGAAGCGTGAAATTGTTCTTGGAGAGTAGCTTAGAACACTTTTCGCAAGAATTCCCATACCTGAGCAAACTGAGGTATGAATTCTCTGTTGAATGTCCGTACTGTTTGCAAAGGGTTCAAGAATGTGCCATCCACAGAAAATCCTCGTGTGCACATGAGGACTGTTTACACCTTCTCGAAATTAAACAAGGAAAACGTTTGATCTGTATGGAAAGCGTTGGATGTAGTGAGGTCTTAACAGTTCAAGGACAGGATTTGTGGTTTTCATCGGGAGGAACCGAGGTACTATTAAAATATCATAGTTTGTTTCATAATAAAGTTCGGATATAACGTGCGCTGTCACTGGTTGAAAGTGCGTGCTCTATGAGAGTATAAAGCGTTGAGCTGAGCTAAAGCTGTCACACCATCTGCCAAATTGTACTATGTCCGGCTTTCACCGGGACTTTTCCCCAGTTTTTTTTCTTTAATTGAAAGTGAATTTCGGAACAGGCAAGTTGGAAAATAGTAACAGAAGAACCAAACAAAGGTTTGTAAACTTGGTAACTATACACTTCATCAAAGAAAGAATGCCATTTGCATTTTAGCTTTCACTTTGTTAATAATCATTTGTGACCTTGCTGGGCAAAAGAACCTTGAAGGTTATTCCGTTAAACGGGTAGAAACTACTGGATTTCTAACGGACATTATAATGTTTTTTCTTATCGTTCCAATTGCTGGTTTTTCAAGTTCATCGGTAAACTAAAGTGTTCTAATACTCGTGCAAGGTGATCTAAAGGACCGCCCAAGTTCTCAAATTTTGATGGATAACTCACCATTTGAAAGCGCCAAAACGTTAGCCTAACCACGGGCCGGAAGAGATCAACGGAGGAGTGACTGATTAAAATGGCATGAAAGAGCAAACCATCTGTAACATTTAATTGTCTTTTACGCTGAGAACGTATAAATACCACTACGTTTTTACCCCATGATATGATGTCATACGATGTCATACGACGTCATACAATGAGGTTTAGGTATGGAAGAAAAACCCACTCACTCACCTGATTCTGATTTGTCCGAGAATTAATGTAATCGATCAGCTTGTGGATGAAAATTTATTTCGCATCTTTTCAGTATGTAAATCTTAGTATGTATATACTAAGGAATAATATCTATATATATTTTTTCGAAGGATTCATGCAAAACTGATGCGTCTGAAACATCATGGGATGCAACAGCTCGAATTTACCCGGTTAAATGTGCGTCACCATTGAGAGTTACTCTTTTGGCTAGCGAGTGGGGATCGTCTATGGGGGGCTTGTCCACCATCAATCGACAGCTTGCCATACTACTGGCCAAACGCAGGGAAATAGAGGTCACCTTCCTAGTCCCAAAATTTAACTGCTCTGAAGAAGACAAAAGGACCGCTTGGAATCACAATGTTCTCATTAAAGAAGCAGAGAAACTTCCTGGTTTTGATCCCCTTGACTGGTTAAGCTTTCCACCTAAAGAGCTCATCATTGATGTGGTCCTGGGTCATGGCGCTAAGCTAGGAAAGCAAGCCCAAGTCATCAGGGAGTCTCACAGGTGCCAATGGGTGCAAGTAGTGCATACTGCGCCCGAAGAGCTCGGAATGTTCAAGACCCATCCTAGAGCCGTTGCTAAAGGAGAACAGAAGAATACAACCGAAGTAGATTTGTGTAAATTGGCAAATATAATTGTAGCGGTAGGACCCAAGTTGACGGAGGCCTACTCTGCCTATCTACGCTCAAGCGAGAAGCAGCAAGACATCTTTATGTTGACCCCTGGCACATTCAAGGAGTTTTCCACTTTAAAACATGCTCCAGTTGACTCTGAAAAGTTTAGGGTGTTGACCTTTGGTCGTGGTGATCCTGAGGACTTCGCTCTTAAGGGGTATGATATCACTGCTAAAGCAATAGCTGAACTGGATGACAACTCCTACCATCTGATCTTTGTGGGTGCACCTGATGGAAAACAGGAGGCAGTCAAAGAACGTTTGCTGCAGAGTGGTATTTCTAGTCGTCAGCTGACAGTGAGAAAGTTTTTGCAATGCCGAGAGAGGTTGAGAGAGTGTTTTTGTGAAGTTGATCTTTGTATCATGCCATCACGGACGGAAGGGTTCGGCTTAACCGCGTTGGAAGCATTGTCAGCTGGTCTTCCCATTCTCGTTAGTGGAAACTCGGGGTTCGGAGATGCACTGCGTAAAGTGCCGTCCGGAAAATCTTTTGTGGTTGATTCTGAGGACCCCAAGGTGTGGGCTGAGGCAATTACTGTTGTCCGTAAGAAGGATAGACCAGAGCGTCTACAAGAGACTCAGCGACTGCAGACATCTTATGAAGAGCAGTTCAGCTGGGAGAAACAGTGTAACCTTCTTGTTTATAAGATGTGGAACAAAGTTCACGGTGCGGGTATGCTAATTATTTTCATTAATTCCTTTCAGACTGATTTTTTTTTTGGTATGTAACTTTCCACTATCATTGATATGAATACATCTTCCACCACGAATTATGTTTCTAAAACATAGGCTTTTCATTCATTTTTGTGTATATTGTCTATGTTTGCCAAAAAGGAAACAACTTTTAAAAATTGACAGGATAAAAAAGGAAAGAAAAACAGAAAGGACTCTTCAAAAACGATAGCATCAAACTCAAGTTTCATTATCTTTCGTGAGACGAGTGTATTCCAAAACGTTAATGCACCAGATGCACAAATGGTATATTGTGCGATAAGCTCATGAAAAAAGTTATATACTCCGGTTATTCACAATGCAATTATTGCTTACTTCGCATCATAATTATCTGTTATGACAAAAAAAGAAAGCAAGAAAAAACATTGCGCAGCAGAAAGTTTAGTGGAAATTCTAACCAATAACCGGCTATCTTCTGAAGACTGATAGTTTATTTTGTTACTTTTCTCATTATTGAATCAGAAGGAAGAATTTGCTTAGTAAATAAGGTTATTGACCTGTCATCCGAAGAACCTGATTGGAAACTCGTTGTCGTATTTTTCAAGTTTTTACCTTCAAGCTGAAAGAAGAGCCTTATTCCCGTCGGCAAAGTTTTGGATCAATTTATGTCCTCGTTAATTATTTTTCCGTGCATGACCCTAGTAATAGGGAAAGATCTCGTTCATTTGAGGCTAGCATGCCACATGGATACGAAATCAGAGATCTCGACTGGATTAATCTCCTTCCCAACCTTAATTTGGGTAGTTATTGCTTCACTGACAGAAAACTCGTTGCCGAGCCACATCATATTAAAGTTTCACTTAGCTTGCAATGCCGATGCCGAAAGAGATCCCAGTGGGGAAAAAAAACAAAAACTTATCATGTTAAACTCAAAATTCGGTCTAAAATTTGATGGATATTTTCTTAAGTGAAACCTTTTATTTGAACTACATTGTATGATTCAATGAAGCCCACCTCAAATTATTTCTCTGCTAGGGCCGTTTGAGCAAATCATTCAGGATCTTCAGCAGATGCACTTCTTTGCAAGCAAGGTCAACAGCAACACTAACTTGACAGAAGAGTTAACGAAGATTGCATCAGATAAGGGCTTCAGAATTTCTGACAATCAAGGGTCAGGAAACTGCATGTTCCATGCCCTGTCAGAACAACTAGAAACCGTCAAAGGAATCAAAATCGAAAATGGCCAGTTGAGACAATCTTTAGTTCAGTACCTTAAGGAAAACCCAAAATTGGTAAGTTACAATGAGCCTCATACGTAAAGAGAATATCAGTAGTTTTTTCACCAGTTCAATGGCTTGACTTATGGTCAGTGCGTTTGACTCCAAGGCCCAGGTTAGAGACCAGGCTGATTCCTCGAAAGACACTCTACTCTCACCCCCTCCCCACCCAGGAGTACAAATGGGTACTGGCGAAATGCTAGGGAAGCCTGATGAAATGCAAGGGGAGGAAGGGGGGGGGGGGGGTGGGCGGGTAAACTTGTGATGGACTAGCATCCCATCCAAGGAGAAATAGTAACACTCCCATTCGCTTTATGCTAACTGGAAACCGAGATAAACTCCAGCTGAGTGGGGGAGGGGGGAAGGCACCATCATGGCTTGAGTACAAACCCCAACTTTACCTTTTTATTTCTCTCTCCGTTTTACGAAATGCTGTTACACCTCGCTGGGACACTAGTCCTCTTCACACTTAATATCTAGATACCTTCAAGCATTTTTTTCACGTTGGCCTGACAATTTTTCTGTGATCACATACACTCATAGTTGGAGAGAGTCACGTTTCCGATGAGTTGTTTCCTCCTATACTTCAAAAATACAGTTACATTTTACCCCATACAAGATGCGTTGAGAGCTCTGATCGTGGATTTCAGTGCCTACTCTCTGTCATAAGAATGAGAGGACCAGACATTCTCTTCCATATTCTCAACCAACTTAATAAAACTCTCTGGTAGACTCTTGTCCTAAGTTATGTGAGTTGCGCTCTTAGAAAAATGAACGCTTGTCGCGCGTCTGCTTGTTGCCGAATATGCTCGAGATCACGTTGATACTGCAGCTGTCCATCCAGATACCCAACAGTATGACACGTGATCTTTGTTTTAGTTTTTACTGTTTGCCTTTTTAATTGTAAGAAAGTTAATTTTGTGGTCCAAATTCCCTTCAGTTGTGTCCAGCTCCGTCCTTATGCTATTTGGAACTCAAGTCTTAATTGCGTATTTAATTGTTTCTGCTTACAGTCGGATGGAACAGATCTGTGTCACTTTGTCCATGGCCATGAAACATGGGATGATTACCTAACATATGTGGAACAAGATGGCGCTTGGGGAGATCACCTCATTCTCTGTGCAGCAGCGAATTGCTTTGAAACGTGCATTCACGTGGTCAGCAGTCTACACAATGATGTAGTCATCAGGCCACATTCTCCTGTTGACGAAAGCAAGCCTCTAGTACTGGGACATATTCATGAGGTACACTATGTCAGTCTTCAACCCATACAAGGTAAGAAGAGAAAAAGCAAAAATCACGCGCTTTTCAACTTGAAAAGATATCGATCAATTATCCATATCAATTACTATCCATAGCGCAGTTCAAAAACCGCATGTTTTTTTGCGTAAGGCACTAACTATGACCTAGGGGGCTACCAAGGAACTGTTACTTATTTTCGGATCACTGGGATGGTTAGTTATTTGATCGTGCTTATATTTAACAGTGGTAACGAACCAAACGCGCTAATTCCTTGCTGGCACGACACGCCAGTGTCTTTGGTAACTTTAAGTCTACTATAATACTATCATTTCATAAGTCGTGCGGAGTCATAAATTAGGCTGCGAATTTCACTCTCTGACTTTTTCATCCCAATGCATTTCACGATGGTATAATAAGTCACAACAGTGTTACTAAGGATTTATGCTCTCTTTTTTGTGAAAAGATCGAAGAAAGTGTTTGAACAACAAATTAGATATTAAAATATCTGGTTTTTTTAATACGTATCAAGGTAGACTATTTTTATCTACACAAACGTTCATCGTCAGTGGAGCATTGTTTTACATGGTTAAATTGAGAGGTGTCCGAACTCCCTTGTATCGAAACGACTTCATGTTCATCGGAAACATGGAAGGTTTAGTGGTGAAAGGACTTGCGCCTCTTTGGTCCAGTTTATTTTCCTGCACCTTGCGTCTTATGTGGGCTGAGTTTGATTTCGCTACTTGTTTTTTCTGAGCTATTTTCTTTGAGTGTTTTTCCCACAGTTCTGGGTTTCCTCCCTCCTAAGTGGCATCCTCAATTCCAATCACTAGACCTAAAATCATCTCTTTAATATGCCTCTTTGAAATTCTTGTTTATTTATTTTCGTATGTGTTCTAATTGCACCGTTTTGATGTTTTGTTTTACAGGCTAAAGGAACGATTTTCGGCAGGTATAGCTATAGCCGGCAAGACCTTCACCAAGAATCAGAAGGCAACCAGTAAAGAAAACTGCGACATTTTTAGGATTATTTTCTCACGTGACTATATACTTGGCTGAAAACGTAAGCTTTAGATAAAACATAGCTTTTTACATTTGTATAAGCTTTGTCACGATAAATTGCTATCGAGTTTTCGTGGTTTGGTAAGAATTTTGATATAAAACATTAAATTCTATTTTCGAAATGTCAATAAATATTTTGCCGAAAAAGAGAAAACAAAGTATAGATGCTCCCCCCCTCCCTTTGCAATATTTACTTACTATTGGCCACGTTTGCCACTAAATACGTTATAATGCTGAATGATTCTAATTTACCTCTTACCCCATTGAAAATACTCGGTAGTAGCTGCCCTTACAGTGGAGCGCTTCAGTCCTTTAATCTTGTTTTCTATGTAAATAAAGGTTTGACCCTGATTACCTAGGATATAGTTATTACAACCACATCAATTGAGCTTTCTGGTGATGAAAAATGTTCCTCGTTAAAATGTATGGATTGCAATTGTTGTTTTCGTGCAGTTATTATATCTATTATAGTATTTATCACCAAGAGGAAATAAATTATCGAGATATTCGCACACACTTTAGTTACGTTCATAAATGTAGGACCGTATCGTAACAAGGTGAATACAGTTTATGCCGAAAATTTTGCTGAGAGATTGAAAGAGAACCAGGTATTTTGAAATTTCCCACGAAATAAATAGTTAAAGAGCGTCTTTTTAGACAAGTGTTTAACCTTTGCATTTGTTAACTCCAACCCAGGCTGTGTAGTTTTTTCGCTTCCAAAAATTTTGGATTGAGATAAACACCACGTCCCTTGGAATATATGTCAGCATCACTGCAATTTCAATTCTAGCACCACTAAAGTAAAATGTGTATCTAATTGTGTCTGATTAGAATCTCAGAAATTAAAGATTGAAGTAATTAGAGACCCTCCCCTCTGTAAATACATTTTTCCACTATAATATTAAAGTTCCATATTAACTATCGGCTTCAGAAGTTAAGGCGACCCTGTCAGGCTCACCTACCCAAGAAGAGATTGACAATCCTTCCCCTTGGTCTGCCATTTGTTTGAGCTTGTAGTTCAGCCATTTGACCTTTAGCTTGAGACAAACTGGGACAAACTGGGACAAACTTGAGCTTGTAGTTGAGCCATTTGACCTTTAGCTTGAGACAAACTGGGACAAACTGGGACAAACTTGAGCTTGTAGTTCAGCCATTTGACCTTTAGCTTGAGACAAACTGGGGAAATTAACTGAATAAAACAAAGGCAGAAGTTTTGCTCTGACGAAGAGTCAACGCTTGAAACGTCACTTTCGAAGTTTTCCACGGTGGCCTCAATTGATAAAACCAAATTATCTTGTTATACTCGTCCACCGACGCAGCACCAGTATCTTTCGAAACTTTTCCACTTTATTCATCTTTCTTAGTTTTATTGAGAGGTTTCGCTTAAGAAGACTTTCGATTAAAGAGGAAAACGATACCAACAGGCTGTTTGGACTTTGTAAAGGTGACCACTACTGCTTCCTAGAGGACTTTGACAGCCGACCGCCTAATAAAAAGTTGACCGGTTAGAAAAGATCGACTGTACGTGTGATTTAGCGTGGACACGACCGGAAATATCGGCGACTGTCGCACAAGCTTGTAACGGAGCATAACAACCCCGAAGAATTTGAATTAAGCGTGAAATACGGATTATCTTAGGAATTCTATCTGACAACGAAATTACTCTGAAACTCTAAAATAGCTCATATCATCAAAAGCAGATCTCCATAATACATAAACAAGTACTGCGTAAATAAATGAATAATTGTTTGTTATCCTCTAAGGAAGAGAGCGTGACAAAAAAAACGCAAAGGTAATAAAAAAATGTAACTCGCTGTTGAAGGAAAATTATGAAGAAATTAAAGCATTGTTATTATTTAATGAGGGAAAACCATGATTGAAGGTATGCAAAATGGATTAAAAGCCTTGTCATTTGATCACACAAGATAAAAATAAGATGGGCACTGGGTTACTTGTTAATGACTGAGTGACCGGCTACACTGCGCATCGAGCTGAAGTAGTCCTTGGACTTACAACTGAAAAAACGTAAAAAAAAAAGTAGGTATGCTACATTTGAACGGTTGTGGAGATGTTCATTCGTCTTGTCTCGAGCGTTGGACAAAAGTAAAAAAATTAACAGTCCTCATGAGGACTCAAACGTCAAACCTTTTGATTTTTCGCTCCGATGTCTTACCACTGGGCCACAGAGACTCCACGATGAGCTACGCCATTTTAAGGACCATAGTTGACACGCATCTTACATACAGCTTCATATGAGAATAAGAACAAGACGAGACGGAAAAAATATTTTTAAAACACTTTACCGTTCCCAAAATTTACCGTGTTTCTTATATGAAAGGTTATTGGTAGAAGTTAATCAACTCTACGAAGAGCGATATGCCGCCCTAACTCATGGCAATTTCAAGAAAAATCCAATACCCCAGTTGTCTTGTAAAAGACGGCGAATTTTGGTATATCAGCTTATGTAACAGGTGCCATTGTAAAAAATGGTAAGTCCATATTCTAGTTTAAATGAATAGATGCTTAAAAATCCGGTGTGGCTCCTGAATTTTAGTCCCCAAAAGAAGAAATACCACCTAACACTGAAGAGTATAGGTTAAGGGGCCCAAATTTCTGTCGCTTACCCTGCCGGCTTTTCTTCCTTCTGCAATTCTTTTTTTTTTTTACCCAAAGTAGGAGGGGGGAAAGGCGGGCCCTCCCCTAGATCCACCGATGACATGTTTTAACACAAGCACATTCCAAGTCGGACACTTATTTCCTGGCAAGGAGTTAAGGACAGCGCTTAATCAAATAGTTAACAATTAGCTCCAAGGAACATTTCATTTATCTTCGAAAATATAATCAAGAATTTCCGTTTCAGCCTCGTTAGAGATTTTAGTCCATTTGAACTGAGTTCTCCCCAAAATTTCCTTTGATAGGTGTTTCATGTTCGAGAAAGGAAAGTACAATGTAGGAGATTACAGAAAACAAAAGGAAAATCTTTATATGTCCTAATCTTTTTATTTTACTGTATTTCATTGTGTATTCATCTTTTTCAATATATAGTACAGTACAGAACAGTGATACTCTACCAATACTACATTTTGGTGATTACTTTTACAAATGTATATGAAGACAAAGGTTGATTGAAATTTTAGTTGACAGTGGATGAATTAATGACCGGAAATTTTCATTAAAATCCTTTAATGGATCTAACTAAAAGCATACGTTGGAGACTTAGCAGCTCTCTACTCAGTCTCGAACTCGGTTGTCAAACATCTCCGATTTCAAGAAAAGGGGATTTTGCAGGGAACATCTGATATGGGTGGCAGATCCTTGCTAAACTGAGAATATATAGCATCTAAATAGTTACCACTAAACCACAAAGCTAGTGCATACAGTTCTGATAACGTGTTTCAATTGCAAGAGACATACTTGTAAAAAAGCCACTCAATCATCAGTGGAACTGAGGTCTAAATGGCAAACTACATTAGCAAATTTGAAAAGGAATCGCTTGGCAAGTAAATAAATTGAGTAAATAATAACAAGCCGTTAACAGAGTATTATGGCGGCAGACTTAAACATCATACTCATGATAGCATTGTCTGCCATAAGTCTCTCACGGTGAAGAATTCGAAAGTTTCCCCAGAGCGCTGGCGTTCTTTTCCAAGGCAGATACCAAAAGTGATCGACAACCACCATAGTACTGCATTCCACGACTTCCGTAATTCCTACTTTACACTTGTTAAATTACATTCTACATTCTAGTTTAACTTAAACTCTAATTTAAAGAGGGAGCCTCACTTTGAAGCCTTTATGGCTTCTTCAAACTTCCTCGCCTTTTCCTTTTCCTATTTTGTATTTCCCATGTATTATCTATGCAAATTAGCTTTGTTCCCCTTCTAATATGTAATAAAGGCAAATGATAAATAAATAGATAAATCATTTCCGTGTATCACTCCAAGCACTACAGTGTAGAGCAAACCGTCTAGTTCAGCTTGTAGAAGTGAACACATAACGGCGGCACCAAAGTACAATGAACCATTAAGACATAAGAATATCCCGGATGAGTGATGCTCCATAATTGCTGAACAGAAATTCGCGATGAGAGGAGTAAAAATTGCAATTAGTGATTCATGGCTTTTTGGAGCAATTTTCAATTGGCCGGCGTAAACCAAAAACCAAAGTAATAAGAACAGCCAATAATGACGAAGTTTTGCATCGTTATTAGCCAATTAGGTTTCAAACTACAGAAATTGGGGGCAAATTACCAGTGACGATTCTTTTTCGTTTGGCGTCTTATTTGTTTCGCACATTGTGCGAGTTTTTAGACCAATCACAGAACGAAATAAAGAAAACCAAAGCAGTAGGGGATTACTTTTTACACTCAGTTAAGAATTACTCTATATCAAAATTTCAATCAAACCACGAAAACTCGATAGCTATTCAGTGACTTAAGCTCATCCAAACCGAAAAACTTACGACCTCCTAATAGCTATATCTCGTCTAAAGCTTTCTTTTCGGCTAAAACTAGAGTTTCGTGAGAGAAATTCCTAAAACTTCGAATTTTTTTCTTTTTGCCATCTGTTTCTTCGTGAAGGTCTTTCTAGTTTGTAGCCATAGCCGCCGTCAAACTTTACTTTAGCCTGTAAATGCAACAAGAAAAAGCAAATCAAAATTAATCAACAAAAATTTCACATTTCCCAGGGTATGGTTTTCCGCAAAGTGATTGGAATTCGGAATGTCAATTTAATGAGAATAAAAACAAGGAGAACCTGAAGAAAAACGCCGAGGGAAAAGGCGCGGATCAACAACAAATTCAGCCGACATGAGAAGCAAGGTCCTGGATATAACCCAGCCACAATGGTGGGAAGCAAGTGTTCTCACAACAATACCTTCCCTGGTCCTCAGGAACAATCAGCAAGTGTGATTCGTGAATACCTCTTAAATAAGCGCGTATGGTTTACAATGTTCTCCTACCAAGCGACTACTGTTCAAATACAAATAGCATATCTTAATATCGCCTAAGAACCAGATAAATGAATACATTATTCGCTTTCCGGACGTTTGTTCGGTTTTCATATTTTCAAACAAACTATAAAAGATCGCTCCAAAAAACACGGCTATAATTTATAAAAAGCACTGAGAAATGATAAGAAGGAAACAAAAACTAAAGCTATTGCTTGTAACTTATTTTATAATTATGCGAGATTCGTGAAACCATAGCAATGGTACATTTCAAGTTACTAAACACACTGGTATAATTTTCCAGCAAGGAACTGGAAGGTTTAGTTCATTCTCACAGTTATCTCTGAGAGAGATCAACTAACTAACCATCGCAGTGATTCGAGAAGAGTTAACAGTTTGAGGGTTGACCCATCCACGAAGCTGGTGCTTTTCGTAGGAAACATAAGGTTTTCGAATTTCGCGACGGATATTAATTGATCTTCATCATTTTCAAATTGAAAAGTATGTGTACTGTGCTTTTCTACTCTTACCTTGTATGGGTTGAAGACTGACATAGTGTACTTCATGAATATGTCCAAGTACTAGAGGCTTGCTTTCGTCAACAGGACCATGTGGCCTGATGTCTACATCATTGTGTATACTGCTGACCACATGAATGCACGTTGTAAAACAATTTGCTGCTGCACAGAGAATGAGGTGATCACCCCAAGCGCCATCTTGTTCCATGTATGTTAGGTAATCAGCCCATGTTTCATGTCCATCGACAAAGTGAAAGAGGTCTGTTCCATCCGGCTATAAGAAGAGACAACAATAAATACTTGAATTCCAAATAGCTTTTGAACAGGGCCGAGCACAATTCAAGGAAAACTCCAAAAATTTACTTCTTTACAATAGAAAAGTCTGTGATAACTTTTTTAGAAATTTAAACGCAGTGGGCAGACAGCAAAAGCTAAGAGAAACATCACGTAAGTGTCACACTACAGGAATCTAAATCATCATCATAATTAAATCATAAGGAATGAGAGTTTAAACAAATGTAACCATGCGAGTGAAATGTCAACTACTTTCTCAAATTGAAAAAAAACCAAAACATTCTGTGTAAGAAGATTATCGTTTAGACTGGTGAAAAGGTCATCGAAAAACATGTTCACCTTATTCAGAGCCGCACTAAACTGACGGTAGCTAATTGATTCTGAATTTATTCTGAAAGGAATATCTTTCTAAGCGTACGACGCAAATAACTAAATACAGCACTCTACTAGAGAGTCCATTTGAATTAGATGAAAATGTGGGCAGAGACTACGTTGCCCACGGCTTGAGGCACTGAAATCCACGATAGGAGCTTTCGACACAATCTTATATTGGGTGACTTTATTATCGAACTCTAGGAGAAAAAACCTCACTGTCAGAGTGCCTCTCTCCACGAGTGGAAAACTTGTGGAGAAATTTTCAGGCCATCCTGAAAATACTTGAAGATATCTGGCGTGAAAGTGACTAATGTCCCAGCAAGGACGAGTAGCACTTCAAGTAACGGAGGGAAAAATACACACAGTAATTAAACTACTGATCAACTTCTAGTTCATTTACTTTTGAACAGTACAGCAACTCACCAGTTTCGGGTTATCCCTGAGGTACTGAACTAAAGACTGTCTCATCTGGCCATGATGGGTTTTAATTCCTTTGACGGTTTCTAGTTGTTCTGACAAAGCATGGAACATGCAGTTTCCTGACCCTTGATTGTCAGAAATTCTGAAGCCCTTATCTGATGCAATCGTCGTTAACTCCTCTGTCAAGGTAGTGTTGTTGTTGACCGTGCTTGCGCAGAGTTGCATCCGTTGAAGATTCTGGATGGTTCGCTCAAGCAGCCCTAGAAGCAGATTAATTTTAGGTGCATTTCCTAGAGTCATACAATGTAGATGGAAGAGAAGGTTTCGTGACAGAGAAAAAATTAATCCATCACATTAAAGACCGAAATTTCAGTTTACCGCGAATATTTTTAACCCACTGGGAACTCTTCCTGTATCACCACTAAAAGCTGTGCGAAACTTGTATATGATCCGCCTCAGCCTCAAGCTCACTGCTACTGAAGCCATATCCGCCCAAATCAGGGCTGAGAGGAACACTTATCCGACGGGGTACTCTGACTACGTTTTATGGACGGCGCTACTCTCAAATGAACGGAATCTTTCCTTATTAGCAGGATCATGTATGGGAAAAAATTTCGTGATAACACAAATTGATCAAAATCTTCACTGAGAGGGCCAGGCTCCTCTTTCAGCTACAAGGGAAGACCTAAATTAAAAAGTACGGCGAGGAGTTGGGAAGACAGGCCAGTAACTTCATTTATTTACCAAACGCTGTCTTCTGATTCGAGAACGATAAACAGTATTGGAATAGGAAGTCGCAGGTAATAGTCTAGACTTGCCAGTTAACATTTTACATCCCTAGGTTTTCTTTTCATAAAAAATAATTATAACTAAATAAATAAATAATTTTAACCTGAGCTTATAAGACAATATGACCTTTGTTCCGCTCAAGCATTAACTTTTGGTAATTCACTCATATCAAGAAAATTAATTAAACTTGGGATGGATAAAAGTGGCTTTAAACGTTTCTTTTTCCTTTGCTTGTTCCTTTCTCACTTTTATCAGTTTGTACAAATTGTTTTCTTTTTGATGAACATGGGCGTTATATACAAACAT
The DNA here is from genome assembly GCF_036669915.1 of Pocillopora verrucosa. Taxonomy (NCBI): domain Eukaryota; kingdom Metazoa; phylum Cnidaria; class Anthozoa; order Scleractinia; family Pocilloporidae; genus Pocillopora; species Pocillopora verrucosa. Next base: position 9,743,297 of record NC_089316.1, on the reverse strand, counting down.
TTAAAGATCTCCATCATGCTATGCTTTAGAAACCTATTCCGAGGTACAAGATTTATTCACATCAATGGCAGGATAGATTTGGATAACACAACGAAAGAAAAGTCTACGGAAAGAAATATAAAAATTATTAACATACCTACGTCATGAACTTTGTTCCACATCATATCAACGAGAAGGTCACATTGTTTCTCCCAGCTGAACTGCTCTTCATATGATGTCCTCAGTCGTTCGATCCCTTGAAGACGCGGTGATCTCTTCATCTTTCGGACATCATAAATTGCCTTAGCCCACACTTTGGGGTCCTCAGAATCAACCACAAAGGATGTGCCGAATGGTACAGTGCGCAGGGCATCTCCGAAACCCGAGTTTCCACTTACAAGAATGGGAAGACCAGCTGACAAGGCTTCCAACGCGGTTAAGCCGAACCCTTCCGTCCGGGATGGCATGATACAGAGGTCAACTTCACAAAAACAATCTTTCAATTTCTCCTTACTTTGCAAAAACGTTCTCACCGTCAGCTGACGTTTAGAAATACCATTCTGTAGCAACTTTCTCGTAACTGCCTCCTCTTTTCCATCAGGTGCAACCGCAAAAATCAGATGGTAGGAGTTGTCATTCAGTTCAACCATTGCTTTAGCAGCGATATCATGCCCTTCAAGACCGAAGTCCTCAGGGTCGTCACGACCAAAGGTCAATACCCTAAACTTTTCAGAGTCAACTGAGGCTTGATTTAGAGTAGAAAACTCTTTGAATGTTCCAGGAGTGAACGACATGATATCTTGCTCCTTCTCACACGAGCGAAGATAGGCAGAGTAGGCCTCCATCAACTTTGGTCCTACTGGTACAACTAGATTTGCCAATTTACACAAATCTATTTCGGCTGTAGTCTTCTCTCCTCCTCTAGCAATGGCTCTCGGATAGTTTTTGAACATTCCGAGCTCTTCAGGCGCAGTATACACCACTTGTACCCATTGGCAACTATGGGACTCCCTAATGATTTGGGCTTGCTTACCTAACTCGGCTCCATGACCCAGGACCACGTCAATTATCAGGTCTTTCGGAGGGAAGCTCAGCCAGTCAAGAGGTTCGTAGCCTGGACGTCTCTCTGCCTCTTTGATGACAATCTTGTGACTTTCTGCATCTCTCTTCTCTTCATCAGAACAAGCAAATTGTGGAACCAAGAGCGTGACTTCTACTTTGCTACGTTTGGCCATAAGGATGGCAAGGTGTTTGTTGATGGTACACAAATCCCCCCTTGATGAATTCCACTCTCTAGCCAGAAGAGTAACTTTCAAAGTTTTGTCCCACTTTGCTGGGTAACTACCTACTGGTGCAACTGGTGAGGTTCTCATCATTGACGGAGCCGAATCCTTTTGGATAATGACATCAAAATATTATTATTATTATTATTATTATTATTATTATTATTATTACTATTATTACTATTGTTATCATTATTATAAGAGAAAAGCACGTCATTTTCCAAGTAAGGTTTAAAAAACAGTTTTCACAGAAAAACCTTCTTTCTTAGAGAAATATCACACGATTCATACGATTGCCATCGCACAGAGTGATGTCATTGCAGCTATCATAAGCTCTTCTTAATTGATTTCAGTTACTACTTATGAAGACATACCAAGAATGCTTCATACCTGGTTCAAAAACCATTTCTCTCGTCCAGGAACTGTAAGTACTTCATTAGACATGCTTTCCATACAAATCAAATCCTGTCCTTGTCTTAATTCAAGCAGGTGTAAGCAATCTTCTTCTCTACAGGACACTTGGTTGTGGTTTGTGCACTTGCGATCTTCCTGCTGACAGTACGGGCATTCAACACAAAATTCATGCTGCATCCTACTCAAGAATGGGAACTCCTGTGACATCTTGTCTAAAATGTTCTCCATAAACAATCGCACACTTTTAGCAACTTCGGCCAAAGTTGAATTAGACACTGGAAATGCCTCTTTTTTAACTTTTTGTCTCAAGAGGATTTTTATGAACTTCTTCTTGCAAATCATAATCATATCATTAATGACGCGTCCTTCAAGAACGAACCATGCACCATTCTGGTAGAGTTTTGGAGCCTGTGACGATCCATTTGCACCGCACCAAGCAACCGATTTTGAAACAAGGCGAGTAAAAACACCACGCGGGACAAAGCCTTCTTTGAAATGAAGATACAAAGGACAAGGATCCGTAGATGACGGCTCCATTTTACAAAGCTCTTCAGGCGAAGAGCTCAGTTGACATGGTACAAAGTACTGAACGTCAGCCGGAGATGGTAAGTATTTGGCAATCAAACCAAATTGCTCCATCATGTCCAAGATGTCTTCCTTCTTAACTCCTTGCTGAATAAGGGGTGAGAAAACGTAATCAACAAGCTCCATCTTAAGCACACCACTTCTCTCGAGCTCAAGCCAGTACTTGGAGTGCACAGGATCCTGAAACCACAAATTCCCTTTTTAAAATAAGATCAATCTAACAGTCAACCTTTAAAAATACCCTATTTATTTTGCAGTGGATCTAAAACATTTCCTTATTCCCCATAACTAAGGGTGCAATGAGTGACAAAAGTACTTGGCACGCCATCCCTTAGTAGTACAATATTATAAGAAAAATTTGTACTTCATCTCTCGTTAAGAAAGTTTCTAGAGAAACTGTGGTGCTGCGTCGGTGGGAGAGTATAGCAGGTAATTTAGTGTAAACAACTGAGTTAAAAAACGAAAATTGGCCAACATAAAGGGTTAAAAGGCTAAAGTTTCGAGCGATAGCCCTTCATCAATCGTTCTGACGAAGGGCTAACGCTCGAAACGTCAGCCTTTTAACTCTTTACGGAGGCCAATTTACATTTTCAACTCAGCTGCTAACACTAAATTACCTGCTCATCTCTTATTGGTTAATTGAATGTCCCCCCTTACCTCCCAACCCCCAAAGAATGTCGTAATATATTAGAGACCATTTTGTTAACATTAGGCAATATTGAAACGGGTGGGAGAAAACCCAAAATGTTGTAAAGAATGCCACAATCATGAAATAACAAACGAACAAACAAACAGACAATCGTGTTAACATTTTTTCGTAAAGAGGAAGTGAGAGGAAGGTAACAAGTCCTGCGATCTGTAATCATCTCGATGCATAGTAGATTATCTTTTCCTACCGCTTTTTTGAATGCTGGGATGGTTATAAGCTTCTTGAATAGATTGATTAACCACTGCGCCTTCAGAATGACTGTACTACGGTGTTTCACAATCATTCCTAAGTCGTGATAGAAATTCAGCATGGTGTGAAACTGTTCATTGTCTTCTATGAAACACACATCCTTGGCATAGGTTTGAAGATGGACAGTATTTGTGTGGTATACATTGTCAGCTACCAAAGCTTCAATGACCTTTTCGAAGTTAAACCATCTAGAAATATAAAAAAATTTGTAATCAGTCCTAACTTACAAAAAGGAATACATAAATCGTTGTGGAAATTGGTAAAATATGCTCATAGTGTAAGAATAGAATGGTAGAATGAAGTAAGCAGCGAATTCAGCATATAAGTAGCGCACATGTAGCGAACTTCAACGTAGCGAACTCAACAAGAAGCGAAACCGGCTGTGAAAGCTATTCGTAAGTTTCAGCACAGCTGTTGTTAGAGAAAAAAATGAGCTGAACATCTCTTGTGCTTATATCATTATACATCATACTTCACCTCACTGGTATCTTCTCTCCCATGTAAGGTTCCTTTCGAATTACTTCCAGGATTCTCGCTCGAAGAGCATGAATTCCTTCGGCACTAGTGCCATCATTGTCTCCTTCTTGACCTTTCAATTATAAATTATGCGAAACAATTAGTGCTTGTGAGAGAAGCCAGGGAGGGGCAAAGATTTTTCCTTGGACTTTCGATACGAGTTCGATGAGAACTAAGACCATAATCAACAGTTTCGTATTCGGAAAGTTCTATTTCTACTGCAGCACTTTAAGTCATTTTTTTGCAATGGATGATAACTTTCATTAGTTGAAGATAATTTGGTCGGCGTGAACATTTGTTGTGGTATTTAATATATAATCTATGTTAATAGAAAAAAAATGAAAAGAAAATAGAGAAAATACATATTAAAAATATCCAAGAATTATCGAAGCATTAAAAAGGTACCAACATCAAAAGTAGATAAATATTCACATTGAAGCAAAAGGATGCTAGCAGTAAGATGTGGAAAAGCAACTGGTAAATCTCCAGTGAATCCAATCAACTTTATCTAATGATGACTTTGTCTGTCCTCCATAGAAATCAAAGTAAACTTAACCACATTAACACATTATGTTGAACCCAAACACCTGATTTACCTGCTTGACGATTTCTTTGAAATTTAAAGAAATTCCGGAATTTCCGTGCGAATGATTTGTCTCCTTGAGTGTTATCAATGTAGAAAAATGGTCGGATCACATGTTTTCCATATTCCTTACTGGAAAGCTCACGAATTATCTTGGATGTAACATCCTTGGTATCTTCGTATGGCTTGTCAGCATGGGTGCCGACGATGAACACTGGAGGTCGGAGATAGGGCAGCACGTTAGGCGTCTCAACCATTTCTTCTTCAGTTGGTCTCATATTATGAACTGTCACAAGCCACGACAGCAGATTCTCTAGATTTGTCTCATTGTTCGGGTTCTCCAAAGTTACTTCATGAGTTCCCTGTCTGGCATATGGCTGAGCTCGGGCATTCAGTGGCTTGCTGAGGTTGTGAACGACGATGTACACAGCTCTTGACGAAAGAAATACCGGGTGAGCAGCATAGTACACATGTTGACCCGCAAAATCCCACACATCTGCGGTTATCGTGGATCCTTTCTCGATGTATGCACTATCAGCATCCACACCTTCAATGATCATGTTCTTTAGGAGTTCATCAGCCTGTTTTTCAACGGCATTAGGAAGTACGCTGGCGTTGATAGCCATTTTGGACTTTGTGCTTAGATTATATCCTTCATGAACTTCGCTTAACGGCCCAGATCTATCTGGAAACTTAGAGACCGGATCCTCGAACATGGAAACCTAACATTTTGAAATAAGACGAAATATCACTACAGTGGATACCAAATTGCGTTAGAAACTGCATGATTGATGCATCTCCATTTACACAGTAGATTTCGATCTACCTCGTCATGTCAAAACAATGAAATGAGCATTAAATGTGTGAATTCGTTTGAGATCATTCATAAAAAGTCGAGTTTCAGAGTAAAAATATAGTAAACGGACCTGATCGGCGAAAACATGTTTTGTGTGCAATTCTTCTCCTGACTCCACTCTGTGTTCTTCCTTAGGCTGTGCCCCTACTGATTTCATTTCCGAGTCTTCCTTCTCATCACGAACAATCGCGTGATACCTTTCTGTCGCTAACAGTTTTGCTATATCCGTTGTATATTCCAAACATTCAGACAAACTTGACCTGTTCGCACAACAAGGTGTCCAGTTCTTAATTTGCTTAACTTCAATTTCGAACTTTGATGGCTCAATTTCGATCCCGTCCGTACTCTGTTCCTTGAAGTCAAATGGCAGACCTAAGAGACTCTTCTTTAAACTTGTTTTACCGGCACGATCCTGGCCAACCAATATTATGCGACCACGATAAACGTTCACAAATCCATCTCTAAGGGCCTCTTCATAAATCAATCTTGCGGAATGTCCTTGCGCCAAAATATCGGGAGGAGCTACAGCTGCAAGTGAGGGAAAAGAAAAATTTAATATTTCAGTAATTGCCTATTGTAGAACAGTAAAGTGAGAAACAAAGAACATTTATACGATACATCACGACCTTGTGGAGGGTGATACATGTAATACAAGGAGCACATTACTAAAATTAACTTCCATGAAAGTCATATCAACTTTTGGAAGATTAAATGTTTCCGGTAAAAGAGAAAATGATCTTTTTTAAAATTTCAGGTAAATCTGTCACATAAGACGTCCTCAACATTTTCTTGTCGTAAAATAGTGACGGGATTTTTCGTCTTTCTTGCACTGTGAGCTTTCAAGCCGGGTTCTTTTGTACCATTTTCAATTTTAAATGCTTGGAAAAAGGTTTGTAAAGTACACGAATACTGCACTCAACAACAAAACCAGCCTGCTTCCGACGGTTACGCTTTTTTCAAGTGCACACCCCGAGACTCTATAGCCAGAACGATCGGTTGGCAAATTTAAATTAAACATTCCCACAAAGGGATTATCAGACGAAGCTTGCAACGATTCATACTAGCATCAATCCTCATAATAAATAAAATAGTAAGTGAAGGTTGCATTTTTAATTGTACAATCGACTCTCGTCCTACGAACAGCTCGCTATTACGGACACCCTACCATTGCAGACAAGAGGCATCCCCCGGAGAAACGCACAAAGAATTGACTGAAATATACTCCCGCTATTACGGACTCTCGCTATTATGGAAATGCAGACACTTTCATAACCCCCAGAGCTCATTTCACTTGTTTTTCGCTTGCTATAGCGGACATTTCGTCCAAAACCCTGACTCACATACTATAAAGCGACAGTACTATAAGGAAAATAAAGAAACCATTCTTTAATTGGGTGCGAGCATGAAAATTTCCTGCTTAATTGCGGCCAGATCTTTTTCCGGTTGGTGAGGCAATGTTAGAAACTTTATTTTTGCGTAGTTACATATTATCTCATATGTTTGGAGACAAAACAATTTTTTTCTCTCGTACCCCGCTATTACGGACTCTCGATCTTACGAACACGAAATCTGCCCCCCCCTCTCCCCCGAGGGGGTGTCCGCAATAACGGGAGTCGACTGTATACGTATACTTCAAATTGGATCTCTACGCGAAGATGGAAAGAAAGGCTTCACCTACTTGAAGCTCTAATCTTTATAAAGAAATTACTTCAGAAACTATCATTTGAGATAAAAATCACCACAGCGCTAGAGACATACAATCCTTACTCCGAGATAACATTGTGCTCGAGTATGCTAAAGATCTATTGCCATATATTCATGTAACACTACCTGCAATGTCTACGGAGATCGATCTTGTCGTCGTATCCACATGCTTAATAAGACTTCTTATCTCTACTAGAGTGAGCGGATTTCCTTCAACCAATAGTTTTCTAAGGTCAGGCAGTTTTCTAACCACATCAAGTACCTTCAGTTGGTTATTTCTCAAGTCCAGCTCTTGAAGTCGTTTCAAGTATCCAATACTTTCAGGCAGAGAGGACAGTCTGTTGTTATTCACATATAAGCACGTCAGGTTGATCAATTGTAGAAAAATAACAGGTAGCTTTTCAAGACGGTTGTGGCTCAAATTCAGCGATAGGATATTTGCAAGTTCTTTCACGTTCTCTCGTCTACGCAGAAACCTCTCTAAGCGATAAATCCTCAGACCCCTGTCCAAATTTCTCCTACTCAGATCTAAAGTTTTCTCTTTGAGATACAAAGTTTTCTCTTCGAGAGCCAAAGTTGCGCTGATAAAGGATGCGGGTTTAGTTAGACGTTTCACTACAAAATAAAATAATTATAAAAAACTAAGTACCACATGACAGTTCGCTGTCAGCTTTGCCCCTCTACCTGAATAATGCCTACACCTATAACACAAGTATTTCCTAACGAAACATCCCTGGAAACCTTAATTAACAGGAAAGAAGTGCAGGAGTTTCACATTAAGAGAACTAAACACAGCTTAGAAAAATTGATATAACTGGTATAGGTAACAGGAGCAACCTAGTTTTGACACTAGGAACAAAACCTCGCACTCCATTTTTCTTCTAGCAAACATAAAAACAATTATGCTATTAATAATTTTTTGTCTTTTTTCCACGGGGAGAAATTACTGCTAGTTATCCAAGCTCATGTTTCATAGAAGCAGCCACTGCCACAACAGACATACAATTGTAACAAACATATTCTCACAGTTACCCTTTCAATTCAACTTTAGTCAGAAACCTATACTCAACTATTTTTTTTTTTTATCTTAAGACGAACACTTGACTGCAAAAATAATGTGATTTCTGTCAAGGCCTATCCACTGGAAGTGTTCTCGTTTCCATTAACGAGTGCCAATTGGAAAGAAGTGTTCCACAATGGCCACTCTGCAGGAATGGCGTTACTAGACTATCTGAAGCTTTCTGCAATGCTTTTCATTCAATGTCATGGCGCAACCTCCAAGCTATCAGCGAGTCTGGCTTCATACAAGAGTGGAGTATGTGATAATTTACCAAGCATTTTCTATTAAATCATATTATGATAAGTGGTTGCATATTTTCTTCCGTCTGTGTCGGCATTTAGCCGACGCATATTAAGGAATCCCCTTTCAACCCAGGTTTTTAACAAAACCAGTTGGAGAGTATTGCAATGGGTGCAAAGCGTATCATTTGACAAAGACACCCTGTGAAAAAAAAACACATCTACTTAAAAAAGCAGTGTAATTGATAAGGCAGGTTGTTGGGAGATGGGGCGGTAAGATGGTTAGAACCCTAAACCACAGATAGAGAGGTTTTGGTACAAAACCCCTGGCTGCATCATGCTGAAATAATCATGATTAGCTCTGGCACCTCATATACCAATGAACTCAAGTGCAGACTTTACCGTCAGTTTGTCAGACACATCAATGAATAGGGTAATTTAGTATTATCAACTGAGTCGATAACGTAAATTGGCCAGCGTAAAGAGTTTAAAAGCTCACATTTCCAGCGTTAGCCCTTCGTTAGAGCGACTGGAGATTTTTCTAGAGTTTTGAGGCTTTCCGAACTGTCTAGATGTAGGGAAGGGCCGCAAACTGCCATATGCTGCTCAGAATGGTTAGAGAGACTAAAGTGTCTAGCGACTGGTTAAGATGTGTCTTTGTTACTTCTTTCTACTTCGCGAAGGTGTTCTCGGAATCGGTCACTTAGTCGTCTTCCAATGTTTTACCAATGTACAACTTTTCGCAAAAAGCTATACATCGCTGAAACATCTTTCAAATCTGCAGTGTTAATCCTCACGGCCAGTTGAATAAAAGCGCTCGTTGATGGCCAATTTACGTTATCAACTTAGTTGATAACGTAAATTACTCTGTTATATTCCACCACCGACATAGCACCACAGTTTCTTTAGAAACCTACCCCCTTTAGATCAATGAATAGTCAATTCTACTCACCTACTTCGGAGAAAAGGTCTTCCACATATTCACCTGTTAATGCTGACACTTCCATAAAAATCTCAACAATATTGTTTCTATCTGCATAATTCTGAGCTTTCTGAAAGAACAAAATATATAGTCGAAATCTCCCACCACAAAGTAACAGTGTGTGTGAGCTGCATTCCTAGAATAACTCCGAGTTAATATTGGGAACATAAGGAAAAGAAATATAGTACACCATTGATTACCAAAAAAATGGGTCTAATCAATTTTTTTAAAGGCCTGGTAAGAGAAGTCTTGAGAAGCACTTTTGTTATTAGTAATGACTGTCCTTTTGACAACCTGGGCGTCAGTCATCATCAGAGTCCAAGGAGGAGTTTTGGTAAAATGATGTGATTCTCCCTCCTGAAAACTAATTCGTTACTTTTGCTGTGATGTCATTGACTGTGATAATCGGGTAACATGATTCCTTCGTCATTCAACCGTATGTGAGTTAACTCATTGTTTTCTGTCTTAAAAACAAAAAAGGTAAAAAGGTTACTTGCGAGGTGCCAATGTCAGATTGTTGACATATGCCTGGTGAGCATGGTGTTGTTGACATTGGTTGAAACAGGGAAGTCTGCCTTTTAGGGAGCTAGATGTCAAATGTCTGATATAGTTGCTCTACGCAGGTTTCGTAACAAATAAGATTTTAAAAGACGCGTAGGAAGTTTCCATGTTCTGACATTAATACAGCAAGATACATGTAGAGTCGCAGTGTAAATAAGCACTTACTAGAAATGCATTCTTCTTCCTAAGATGCTACCCCACAAACAAAATCACAAAATGGTTTTACACCGAGGACATAATAAGAAATCATACAAAAATCGTCCAAAGAGCTTTCATCCACTTCATTTTACCATCCTTTCTCAAACATGATTTGCATTATTCTCTACAAAAACCATTAAAAAACCTTCTGACCTAAGTGATTTCATGTTTACGACATGTAGCACACTAGCATCATATAAACATGGCCACATTACTTACCTCAAAAGACACCTCCCTGCCACTTTCAAGATCTGCTTTATTCCCTACAAGAGCTACAAAGGTACCTGGCCTGCCCTCTCCAATGAACTCACCAACCAATTGCTCTGCTTCCATAAATGAATATCTTCTTGTTATGTCATACACAACAATACAAGCATTTATTGGGGGATGATTAGTATAAAAAGTGAGGTACCCTCTCAAAGCAGCACGATTCTCTATGTTAAGGTTCACCGTCACGTCTTGATCCAGACTTAATATTTTACGATACCAATAGATGCGCGCTAAAAAGAGCAAATGAACATAGATTAAAACTTAGATCACTGAACTTTCAAAAAAATCATATGATTTGCTTTCATGCTCATTGTTAAACGTTTTCTTACCTGCCTCAGAATGGTGGAAGTGACAACGATTCCCATTAACATATGTGTGCAGCAAGTGCAATTTACCCACTTTGTGCCCTCCTGTTTTAAAACAGAGGTGAAAAACAAAAATTTGTGGAACCTGAACACAAATTACAATGATCCATGTATTGTTGACATATTTTTTGAATATGATGTAGAGTGTATTGGTCAGCAATAAAATTGCATACTTGAACTTGAAAAGCTTTCAACTTTTGAAAGAAGACATCAATCAATTATTTTCTGTGACACAACCATGAAAGTATCGTGTAACTTTAACAATCAAAATAGTCAAAATATTACATCTATATAGGAAAAAAATAAAAAAATTTAAGTTATACTGATAAATTGACCAGTAATTAGATTAATTTTGTTTGCACTCACCATCAACTCTCAAATTAAACGTCAGTTCTGGAATTTTTCTGTTAATGACGTTAGATTCCATCTGTGAACATCAAGAATAATACAAAGCCTCCATAATACAACAAGTGACTTTGTGACTCTAAACGTTGTTCAATGAAAACTTAAGGAATCCCTCTCTTTCTTCTTCTTGGGCAAGTAAACATTTACTAGTTAACTAATCAAGTTGCTTAAGCAGGGTACTTAAATTATGATAAACATATGAAAACAAAAATACAATCAAAACATTTGCCATAAAATTACAATATAAAGGAAAGAGTTCATCTCCACTGTAACTTAAAAATATATCTGAAGTTAAATAGACACAGGTTAGTAAAATCATTACTTCCAGTGGCAATTATATAGTTTAAATAATTTGGGTTTTTTTACTTGAAATTCCTTTTTTTACAAAAGAATTATAGAAAAGTAGTAGGAACAAATTGATCTATAACAATCAAATATATGTTCCAAACCATCTTGAACTGGAATTTGAAATTACAAACTACTAACAAAATAAATGCCATTAACTAGGTTCCACAAAAAGTTACTTGTAGGAAAAGCCTCACCCATAGCCTCCCCCAAAGAAAGTTTCACTTGGTGCCCCCCTCCCCTACATTATTTTCCAGCAAGCAAATAAAGTTCTTTTCCTTTACTTGATTGAGTACATTATTTTTCATGATACTTCTATATAAACAAGTGGTTTGAATAAAACAGTACAAAGGGGATGTTGGGTGACAGCAAGTAAAATGGTTTATTTTATATGATCTAGAGGTAACTGCAGTAGGAATTAAGTTCTGTTGTCTCACCCTCCTGGGAAATTAATCCTTCCCTCTGCACCAATGAGAAAATAATTTCCACGGAAAAAGCCTTTTTATAAGAATTCTCAACATAAAGTAACAAAGAAAGCAGAATTATAAGAGCCAAACTTAGCTTATTTATATGATCAACACATCAGGCACATAATGGGTCAATAAAAAGAAAACCAGTTTTAAAATGAATTTTTGCAAAATTAAGTCTCCAGTAACATTCTCAATGGCTGTAAAGATAATTATCTGTGTTAAGCTATCATAATTTAACACGCTAGTTAAAGTAAAAACTTTGACTGATAATGGATTGTATCTTGTAGAGGATTCAGTTTATTTAAGGTATTTCTGAGCCATGCAGTGACTAGCGGTAATGTCCAAAGTGACAATTAACCAACAGTCAGATTTATGTGGGCAGTTATGAGTAACAAAGCATGATGATCAATCAGAAGGCAGTTAGTTCAGCCAGCCAGTTTGCTCAACTGGTTGCTTTCAAGTGAGTATGCTCTGTTTATTTGCAATTATTTAATTAAGGATCTTTTCATCTATTTGTTTAGTGCCATTACCTAGTATCTTTCATTTACTTATCACTTGTAAAGCCTAAAAATAGCTTTTGTAGCTCCGAAAAAAAAATTAATCATCTATTCACCAAAAGTTCTATAGTAACCCTTGGTGACACCACAATGCACTACCTTTCCTGAGCCCTAATTACTTAGGAAGTGGCATGGAGAAGAATCCCTAGCTCCATGGAGCCATTCACATGCGTCCAGCCAACTGTGCTGGCTCAGTTTCTGAGATCTAATCTTACCATTCTCTCCTTAGCTAAAATATAATGTCAAAAGCCATTCCTAATCCACGCCACTTAATCTAGTTGCCAACCATGCAATCTAAAGATTGGGTTAAGGGATATAAGTCTCTAAAGAAACTTTGGCACTGCATCAGTAGGAGAGTATAACTGGGTAATTTAATATTATCAACTGAGTTGATAACAAAAATTGGCCATCATGGAGAGTTTCAAAGCTGATGTTTTGAGCATTAGCCCTTTGTCATAGTGAATGTAGGAATTGTGGGTTGGGTGTGTTTTTATGCAGAAAATGGAGCTACACTATTGTTGGGAATATGGTGACAAGAAAAAAAAATTCTAACTGTCTCTAAATTGACCAGTTCTCAGACTCATATGGAGATCGATCAGGACCATGTAATTAGGTGAGAAAAGATGTCTACCATCAAAATGCATAATTGCCGATCAGCAACAAAGTGGACTTATGAGGGAACAATGTCTAATAGTCGGACTAATAATAAGGATTGAAATGCACCAATGACAGCACATCAAAACACATAAATAACAACAAACCAAGGTCCTATAAAAAGCAACTTAAACTTTCAACCTGATTGCATGACAAACACTAGCAGTAACACAGTTGAAATGTCATGATCAATATGCAATTATTAGCCTGACTCTTACATTGTGGGACAAATGATTAAATGTTCATTTATAGATTCTTAAACATAAGAGATATTTGAAAACTGGTTTAACTGATAAAATTTAAAATTTATCAGTGGAATTGTATGACGTGGTACATTTGCCAAATGAAAAATAAACCCTCTTATTAAATCACAACATTCTCTCTTAAAGAGGAAAACAGAGATTTCCATATAGCCCCTTACTATTCTGAAACATAGTCATAGTCCCAAAGGCAATTTATTGTTTTCACCATGGTTTCAGTTAAGTGAGTTTCATTTGGATCATTCATGATTCTGGATGCCAGAAGGATAAAAATTAAAAAGTCCTCATTTGCACTGATGAACATTCCATGGGTTTTTATTTGTTCTCCCACGAAACATTGAAGCAGTGGACAAGGTACATATAACACTGTTGAAGAGATTATATATATAGAGTCTAGAAGTTTTTAATTGGAGAATGATTCCTTTGAAAATATGGTTCAAATGGAGAATTTAGCCTTTCAGCTAGCTTGACTACTTTCTTGCAGCTTCAAAACGTCCTGTAAGGAAGTGAGACAGTGAGCAAATACCCTTTTGCAAATTCATCATTACAATTACATGAAATTTCAACTTACATCCGGTATGATGTTTCCATCTCTGTCCATTCCAAAAAAATTCTTGGATACCTCTCCACAAATCTCGACTTCCCTAGGAGCAACAGAAGCCATTTGAAGGGTAGTTGTAGAGTAGACAAACAAAAGCTTTATTCAGTAGAGTTTTGTTAGTAACTTATGTATGAAATTAAAAAATGGAATCACAACAATCTACCAATTATTATTCTTTTTTTCTTTTTGATGGTGGCTCCATTAGCTGATGATTTGCCCCTCACCCCACACCATGAAGGCATTTATCTCTTCCCCCTTTCTCTTTCTTGAAGTTTTGGAAAAACAATTGTATACAAAAGGAAATCAATATTTCTAAATTGTTAAATATGTTCCATTTTTCCTGCCAGACTTCTCAACACTATCAAAAAAAGTCTTCATGTCTTGAACGGAAAAAAACTACTCTTTGCTTGCAATTGTCACCAATGACCCATAGGGTTAGCTGTGAAGGCAATATTCATACTTTTATACTTTCCATTTACCACCTACTCAGTCAATAAGTTAACATGTAAAACCTTTAAAATTCTGAGAAAAAAAATTAGTAGCATGTAGCATGAATAGTCCAAGTTTTTTCTAAGTTTGTTTTCAGGCTTTTTTCCCCTTATATGCAGTAACACTCTAGCCAAATCATTGGAATGAGATTCTAACTGTCACTAAATTGACCAGTTATCAGACTCATATGGAGATCAGAACCATGTAATCAGGTGAGAAAAGATGGCTACCATCAAAATGCATAATTACCAATCAGCAACAAAGTGGACCTATGAGAGAACAATGTCTAATAGTCGAACTAATAATAAGGATTGAAATGCACCAACGACAGCACATCAAAACACACAAATAACAACAAACCAAGGTGCAATAAATAGCAACTTAACCTTTCAACCTGATTGCATGACAAACACTAGCAGTAACGCAGTTGAAATGTCATGATCAATACACAATTATTAGCCTGACTCTTACATTGTGGGACAAATGATTAAATGTTCATTCATAGATTCTTAATCATACAAGATATTTGAAAACTGGTTTAACTTATAAAATTTAAGATTTATCTGCAGAATTTTATGACGTGGTATGTTTTCCAAATGAAAAATAAACCTTCTGATAAAATCACAACATTCTCTCTTAAAGAGCAAAACAGAGATTTCCGTATAGCCCCGTACTATTCGGAAACAAAGTCGTAGTCCCGTTATTGCTTACACCACTGTTTTCTTTATCTAAGTAAAACATAAGTATGCATACTGAAGTCGCCCTTTGGAGCTGTGCGAAATTTATCAGCTGACTGGTATGACTTGGTACCTTTGCCGACTGAACCACAAACGTATTAATCAAATTAGAGAATTCGCTCTTGAAGAGGAAATTTCAGTCAAAAGATTCCAAGTTGCTGTAAATTAATTACTTGAGACTAAATTATCACTCAATTTTCCTTCTGATATCAGAGAAGATAAAAGCAATTCAAGGCTAAACTGCAGAGTACCCGGCCACTTTGGTCCGCCTCACTTACATGTGTCGGGAGGCTTTGAAGATCGAGGCATAACACAATAGACGCTATTCTTATTCAATGACATGTAAATGAGTGGCCGAGTATTCTGCAGTTGCTCCCAATTGAAAATCAAATAACTAGATACTCTGACAACTTTCAATTGTGCTTCAACTACGCTTCATTGTCGTATTTGGAGCATATTTCAAAGTGAAATCAGGAGGCTTAGTAGTCGAATTCTTCCCTGATATGCGAGTATGACATTTATTGCATCTTAATTTACTTTGCAGCTCTTCCTTACATTACGCCTAACACACATCAAACATCTCTTACCTTAGCAGGAGAAACTATAGACTATATAGGAGCGAGAGATAATAAAATACAGCCGTAACCTTCGCCTAAACAGCAGATCACTTCCTCCCTTCTTTGGCCCAACATGCAATGCCTGGCAGCTAAGCGTTTACTCCATGGGCGTAGGTAGGTCATGTATGGGGAATGAATTATTATTATGTCCTCAATACATATTATGTTTTATACCTGCAGTAATATGATGACCTACTTACGCCCATACCGATAATGTCATTATTTGACGACTATACCGCTGACAAGGAGCCAAAATGACCCTAGGCTCGAGACCCGATCCGTGATGTGCGTGACTTGAGTTGAGAGTGGTCACGCTAAGTTAAAGCAAGCGAAATTTGAAGGAAAATTGCACTATATTTCAAGACGAATTGAGTGAAAGATCGAAAAGGACGAATAATCCATCAATATTAGGCCTCACGGCACAGCGTACGCACGTGAGTTAAGGAAGATTTCAGACAAACGCAGAATAGGCCCTTTCCAGTGTTTACGTCTCTCATTTGGGCTATTAAAACTTTACCATTGAATGTTTTATCAAAACACAGTCTCTGGTAGTTTAACACATAAACCGGGAAGACTGCGACGAAGTTGAAGGTTCTACCGTTTTATTTTTTTTCTTTTCATCGACTAAGTGGTAGAAATGCTAATTTTAAGTGCTCTTTTGTGGTTCATTGCGCGTGGTGGATATTTTCTGGAATTTCGAAACTGACATATCTAAGAGTTAGCATCGTGTTTCCGAGGCAAATTGAGATTTGGAGTCCATTGTTGTTCGTTTGAAAGTTGTTTTCATTTTTTTGACGCACGCTCGAGATAGATGTACGCAGAACAGAGCAGTTCAAAAGTACAACAAGTGCACTATGCACAAGGTAAGAGTAGATATTAAGTTATCTTGACCCCTATCTTGAGGTGTGTTGCTAGTAAAGGATCAATCAGTTTACTTTCAATACCGCCTACTCGAGATAGAGTGAACTCCGGTTCAATCGTCATCAGGAACCAAGAACAATTTATCAATCACTTTTCGGGTACTCGTTGGTACTAATTATTACGGATCGTGGAGATGATGTTTGACCGATATCGATTGTCATATTAATGCTTATTTCTTTTGGGCTCTTTGAATGTGGAGGATTGACCAATACATCAATACATTGATTCTTTTTTATTTAAATAAAGTTGTTATGTAAATGGTATTACTTATCTTTTACACGGAATATGGAAAGACAGGATAACAAACTTGGCACATTTTTAACAGATCCAATGTTCCACTCTAATTTATTACTGTCATACTGTCATACATTGTACACTATAAATATAATTGGCTAGATACTTTGCTAGATACTTTGCTCTGCCCTTCCTGTGCAAAATGATACACCTATTGTACAAGAACACTTATACACAAGTCATATTCTTATCACATTAAAAGTCACATACTGCTAGTGATATGTTAAGTTATCCATGTGCAACAGTATAATGATAAAATCTACATGCAGTTAAATATTACATTTATCAGGGTCTTAAACTGCTGAAATTAAGTGACAGCAATTCAAAGTTTCTTCAATATTGTACTAAGCTACAGTCATGCCTAACAATTTAAAATCAGATACATTACAGCTTCAATTACCTTCTGTTCATTTTGAATGTAATATTGAACTCATTTAATTCAAGATCCAATACAAATTTATTGTACATGCATGTCTCAGCTTTGGCACCATGCACTTTAATTTTACCCTGTAAAACCAGTTACAGTATTGCAAATCAGAAGCTAACATGTTACATGTACATACACTAAGATCAGGGTTTGAGCTAGTATTTGATCACTCAGGGACAATTTGTCCCCCTAGCAAAAATTTTGGAGGACATTTTCATTTTTAGGGGGACAGACAAATTAATTTTTATTCGACATTTTCTTTTTTTACATTCATACAGGCAAGCCGACAAAAACATTTTTTTTTTACCTGATCCTTGTAAGACTTGTAATACAAGAAAAGTGATACAAAAAAGAAAAGTTATGTTATTGATGTCAAATTTCTTTTTCTCGTCATATTTAAACAGAGGATCAATGACTATGCTTTATACTTCAAAACATTACACAGCAGAATCTCGTTCCGGCATCGCCTTGTAAACTTCAATTCCTTTCCTAATCACTGGTAAACGTAAATGTACTAATTCTTCAGTTGGTTCTAGCCCAAACATCAAGGGCTGTAGAAAAGAGTTGCTGCAGAGTTGAGGTTCTAAAATTTGTACACCCTTCTGCCGTTGCAAAGGGGTTTGTCTTCTTAGACAAGGTTCTAAAATTTGTACACCCTTCTGCCGTTGCAAAGGGGTTCGTCTTCTTAGATTTCCGACAAAAATAGCAGAACATCGCCTCTTTTTCATAGCGCAACCATGTGTGATCTCGCAACCAAGTTATCAGGAAAGTTCGTGATTTTTTCGGTTTCCTTCGATCCTCATTCGTTTCTTCCTGATTAATACACTGTTCTTCTTCTGTATCATTTTTCTCTGATTCACTCTGGCTTCGATTCCGAGCGAAAAAGCTTTTCTAATGTTCGAACACGTTTTCGATGTGACATGTTACTGCGCTTTTCACAAACATGCGAATTTTGAAGTTCAAAAGCCAACTGACGATTGTCGCTGCCGTCAATCATCTTAACGGAACTCTTAGGAAACAAAATTTTACTTTCACAGGTTCAAAAGGTCATGATTTGTGATTTGTCATTCGTGGATTTCAATCCGTTTCGTGTGTTTCTGTGTTTCAAGGTTCGTTGCTTGTGATCGTAATTATGATTGAGGGCAGCGAAAAACGTAATTGTGAAGGCGGCTTTTGAACTTTTGAGTTCGCATGTTTGTGAAAAGCGTAGTAAAGATTGCCACGTGCGTTCACCACGCTTGGTTGAGCACGAGACGTACGTGTTCAGTAAAGCGTGACTGAAACGTGACTTTAGAATGAACTTTAAACGTGCAAGAAAATATACTTTCCACGTTCCGTTTTAGCTTGCAATTTCTGTACCGAGATAAAACTCTTCGTGTGTGCTTCCTTTCGAGTTTTTTCCCTAAATTTTGAAGGGGACAAATTGTCCCCTTGACCGTTTTTTTAAGGGACAATTTCAATTGCAGTGCGGGATTGGCGCAATGGCGCGGCCTGGCTCAAACCCTGCTAAGATATTAAGCTTTGTTCACTTTACTAACATGGCATATATGATGTGCTTTTACCAGGTTAGTTCTAACATGTGACGTTGAAACATTATTATTAGGTGTGTCTCTGTTTGTAAAGACACATTCATGCTGAGATTAATTTAATTCATGCAGTGTGGGTTGGTGAAACTTAATTCTTATGTACAAATCTAAAATGTTTAAAATTTACTGAGCCACCCCCATGACTACTCTATTCTTTATGTGCAGGCAATGGTGTAATATGTACAGACATGTGTGACGTGGCAAGACAAGAAGTTGGAGGCTGGAAGACGTTTGGAAGACACAACTGGCATAATCCCATAGTTCCACACCTTTAGCACCACTAGCTGCATGAGTTTTGGAATTTGTCCATCAGGTGTACTGGTAACTCCCTCAATTACTGTTGGGTTGAATGACCTCTGTCCTTCCAGTGCAGATGTTCCCTTGGCAGAAGCCTTCCAATGAAGTTTAAGTTAGCGGCCATCAGCCTCTAGTGACTGAATCATGTATGGTAGGTCATTGTTTACTTTCTTTTCTATCCAAGCTTTAGGGTAAACATCCTTTACTATAAGTGGCCCGTGTGTGCTGTTCTCTCTAATCTTGTTGAAGTTCTTTCTTGCCTCTTGCAAAAAGTGGTGGTGAGTAGTTGGGCATATTCTTTCATTCTTTCTTCGCGAACTTCAAGTGCCACTTCTGTGGTCCTGGTGTTGGTTTTTCCACTATGCAGAATGTTCCCAACAAATGTGGCTGAGGCCTGTTTTGATAACTCTGACCTATTATCATTAAGATACAGTTGAGAAAGATTGAAATGTCTTTCCGCAAGAACATTGTTAACTGGAAGACTGAAAATGTTCTTGGCATAGAACTCAAACAGGTTTGGAGTGGCCTCTTTACTTATGAGTGAGCCTTGTGGTGATAGAGCAATTTCTTTAATTTCACCTAGAAATTGCAGTTCCTTTAATTTCCAAAGAGTGGCCCATTTAATTAATCCAACTCTATCCTTACATGACACCATGTGAGAATGTTCTGTCCATGAACATGAAATGGATTGTTCTCTGTCTTTTCTTGTTGACTTTCAGATCTGACTGGAATTTCAAGAAGCTTTAAAAGCAAATGCCAGAAAGGACTTTGGTATCTCTGTTCAGCTCCCATTCCAAACAACTTAGGAAAAGTTAACCACTCTGCTCCATGATCTTTGATTACTTTAATTGCTACTTGTAAAATTGGCCTCTGCACTTGTTTGTGAAAATGGTTAATAGCTGCTGGGGCCTTCAGTAACATCTTCACCTGTTGTGATTTTAAAGGAAAATATTCTGATGGAGACATCAACATTTCACTTAACATTTCATGGTGCTTCAGAACAGTTGCAGACCATAACTGTGCTAAGTAACCACTGGAGAATCCAAGTTCTGCATCACTAGCTTGGGATGTGTTCAGAGATGGGATGATAAACTTATCGAGGAATTCAAACAAAAACTTGATTTCAACTTGAATCATAGGACTGGAGCTCAGCTTAATGACATCTTGCCAAATAGTCTGGTGGCCATTTGATTTTGGCAATCTTCGAAGGTGACACTCAGCAAGCTGTAAACAAGCTTAACATACTTGAGATACCAGTAGAGAGTTTCATGATAATATGTCCACCTTGTGTCAATGAATGTCTGAGGAAGGGGTGGCTCTTTAAAAAGAATACCAAGAGAAACATTAACATAACTTTGTATTGGTTTGGATGCTTATGATGGAGCCAAGATATTTTACAGAGTAATTATAAAACATAGGGGTTGCTTATGTCACACTTGACCCCAAACCAGGCCTGGCACATACCTTTCAGCTTAATGTTTAGTACATGCGAGTAGAATCCTACAAAAAAATATCTTCTTTCTAAAAATTCAAGCATTGTTAGCTAAAAGACAATTTAATTTTCCCTTTTGGGTAGAGGCATTGTCCCCAAGCAACCTCAAAACATTGGTAATATTATATTCATTTTTCACAACATGGTAATCTACAGCAGACTGGTGTTTTCAGACCTGCTTGCTTTTAGATTATTTGCAAGGACATAAGCTCATGGCTTGCTCTCTGTTGGACACCTGGTGTGAACACACACTATTTGACTCTCTTCTCCTCCTTTGTGGGAGTCATTGCTCCAGAAACGAAAATTGTCCTTGGAATTTGCATAAAATTAGTTTGTTAGCTTCACCTAAGTGAACATTCCAGTCAGTTTGTTGGGGGCTACAATTGAACAAAATATTGAAAATCAGATGTAATGCTACAGGTGTCTTTTGATAAAAATAACAAAGATGCATGTTGCATGTATCTAACATAAGCCATAAACATCAAGGTTCTTTGGTTGTGTCCCCTGTGACCATTAGCAAATGTCTCCACAAGGGAATACCCCTTTTTGACAATTTCACTGTTCCCCTGCAATTTTTGTTTCAGTTTTGAGGAAGTAGATCTTGTTCCCCTTAGCTTGTTGCTGACTTGTTTTTACTTTTTTTTCAGTAGAAGTCAGATTTTTTTGACACTTTTTAAGTTGAGTTTGAAGCCTTAACATATCCTTTTTCAATTGGATGTTCCTTCCTTTTAAAAAACCTGAAATTATGAAAAGGTTACACAATTGAAATAAGTTAACTGATTTCAGATGGCATATTGAAACAAAGAATACACAGTAAAAGTGTCTTACTGGAAATCTTATCGATTGGGTATATTAAGAATGTGTAATTTAAATTTGGCAAAAAATTGTTATCACAATTGTACGGGATTTGTAAGGTTGAATAACCGAGACAATTGCGTTTCCACGGCGATCCGTGCGCAGATAGCTTTGTCCATGTTTATTAAAACTTCTGACACAAACCCTTAAAACCTCACTCGTAAAACTCTCGATACTGTATGACACTTAATGATACGCGTCCTTATGATCTGAAAATTAACTTGCCTGTACATTTATTTTCTTAGGTACGAGGGAGGGAATTTAGTCCACTGTTTAATATTTTTGCTTTTGAGTGCGCGTTACATCCCTTGCGTTAATCGCACTCTGAATAGTTAAGCAAGGAAAAGCCTGAAAATACTGACTATGCGGCCATATCGACTACTTTGTCTTTATACACGAGAATTTTTGTTTTGTTTTGTTTCGTTTTGTTTTTTTTTGCATTCTGTTCGGTGGGAGTATTATCAGTTAATGATTAAAATCATTTTTAAATGGTGTCATCAACGATCACGCAAGTTGCAACCGCCAAAAATTCCGAATGGGAATGACAGTCATTCACCGTAATTGGTAGCTCAGGCAATCTGCAGTAATATTCTTAGACATTTGCAAGTACTTGCATTTCCATTCCCTCCTGAAGTAACACTTACCGAGACTGCGTTGTATGGTTTTGACTGTTTCTTTTAGATTAGGGTTTTCGGACCTCAAACCCCTACCCTCTCTCTCGAGTCTATTGATCTTTTTCTTCACTTAAAAAGTTGCACACTTGCACTGCAACGCTGCTTTTTTTCTATTTCTTCAGAATAGTTCTCAAATTTTGTCCGCTTCTTTCTGGCTAGTGGGTGATTTTCACAAGAAAACTGGCTGTCGTGGCTCTATTGCGTGCCATCAGGAGCCATCGTCGGCGAGTCGGCTAGCGATGCAAACAACTCTCGGCATGAGCCCGCGTTCCTTTTCTTAGGCAGTGTTACAAAGTAATGTAATCTGCACATGCCTGAGATTTCAGGGTGTTGCGGTTTTCAAGTGCAAATAACACACAAGCCAGTTACTATACTCATATGGAGAGGAACATGTGATTAAGTGACAAAAGATGCTTTTTATCAAAAAGCACAACAGCCAATCGGCAACAAAGCAGGCCTATGAGAAAACAACATATAATAGTCGGAATTCTAATGGAGATTGAAATGCACCAATGAAAGCAAGTCAAAACACACCAATAATAACAACAAACCAAGATGCTATAAGTTGTAACTTAAACTTTCAACCTCATTGCCTGACAAAGACTAGCAGTAAAGCTGTTGAAATGTCACGATCAATACACGATTATTAGCCTAACTCTCAGATTGTGGGACAAACGATTAATTGTTCATTTAAAGATTCTTAATCATAGGACATATTTGAAAACTGGTTAAAATTACAAAATTTAAGATTTATCCGCGGAATTTTACGACGTGGTGCGTTTGCCAAATGAAAATTGAACCTTCTATTGATATCACAGCATTCCCTCTTAAAGAGGAAAACAGATATTTCCGTAAAGCCCCGTAGTCCCGAAGGCAACTTATTCTTTACGTCGTTGTGTACTTTGTCCAAGAGCTGCAGCTGTATATGCATAATCAAGTCGCTCTATGGAGCTGTGCGGAATTTATCAGCTGACTGTTATGACTTGGTACCTTTGCCGATTGAACTACAAATCTATTAATCAAATACAACATTCCCCTTGAAGAGAAAGTTTCAGTCAATAAATTCCAAATTGCTGCAAATTAATTACCCGCTTTCTCTCCTGATATAACAGAACATAAATGAAACTCAAAATCAAATAAAATACTCTGACGATTTTCAATTGTCAAATTCTTCAGTGGTAGGTAAGTAGGAAATCGGTTGCATCTTAATTTACTTTGCAGCACTTCTTACATTACGCTTAATATACATCAACCACCTCTTACCTCCGTATACAGGCTATACTGGAACGAGAAATAAAAAAAACAGCCATAACCTTCGCCTAAACAGCAAATGAACACTCCAGTTGTCAAAAGTCAGTTCCGCCTTTCATCGGCGGTTTGGCGACCATAGTACTGACAAGGAGCCAAAGTGATTGTCCAAATGAACGAACCCGATTCAGTTGAACCCATGCGTGATGTGCGAAATTTGTAGGACAATTGCACACTACTCCGAGACGAATTGACTGAAAGATAAAAAAGGACGAATAATCCAATATTTAGGACCACAATCATGAACACAGATCGAAAGATTTATCACACTGTTTCAGTGTACCTCCGGTAATTAATTTTGAACCTGTATGAGTGGACCTTAATCTGAAGGCTTTCTAATGTTGAATAAATAAATGAAAGTTTATCTCGGTATAAGGACTAGAGTTTGATTGTCCTTTGTTTTTCCGACTGTTTTCCAGGCCCCTATTCTCTTTACTTCTATGTCATCTTTGTTCTGCGCCATTTGTGCACGAAACAGGTTCTTACAAAGAGGATAGTTGACAGACGTAATTGAAGATGATGGTTGTAAAAAAAAAAAAAAAAGAAAGACGTTTCGTCTTTATTTAAGGTGGCTGGTGGGTGGAAAGGGAAAACTCTTGGAACTCAGAGCAAATCTTCGAAACACGGACAAGAGCCAACACTAGGGACCTGTTCAAACGGTCTCTGATACTAAAGAACTCTCCCCCTCAAGAAAACTTTACAGAACGTCAATATGGAGTTGTGAGTTAAACGAAAAACACGAAAAAGGCAGAAAACATGCAGACTCCATTTTGTACATCTTTTTATTGGGTCTATTACAAATTACATGTAAGCTTTCTTGGTATTCGGTCCATAGGTCATTCAGCTATAAAGCCAACGGCCCTTTGTCCGGGTTTAGTTTTGGGCCCATACTTCGCCTCGCCTTGTTTTGTCAGAGCTAGGTACCAGGCAGGATTCAATGTGTATTGGTAAGAATTGTACTTCGTTCCAAAAATCTTTTTGAAGACGCACTCCGGGTGAGTTGGACTATTCTGTTGAAAATAAGATGAAGTTAGTGACGATGAGACAAGATCGAATACAAATAGGAGAAAATACCGAGCGATCAAGACTTATTGTTAATTTATAGTTAGGTAAGATTTACAGTCTCCTATCTCTTTATCGTCTGTCTAGGACGTAGTCCCTTTGGATGGCGGGAGATCGCGACTTCTTTACCGTATTTTTTTGGCTGGATCGAGGGGTCTTACTCATGCCCTTTGGTTTCTCCCTTTATTAGGATCAAAGACTCTGTTGCCACTTTTACAAGAAAACGTGTATAATTTTGAGATGTGAAAGTACAAATTGACCGAATCGTTACTGCTCCTCACATTAGCTGGGGCTTGATTGTCTGGAAGAAGGAGACATGCCCTTGGTTAGGAGTCCGCTTAGTGTAAGAAATTGAATATTGTGGAACATTAAATTTTAAACAATCACCCCTCTTACTTACTGTACTGTACAACTCTCCCTTGGTGTTCATCGCGATGTAATTTCCTGGTGCGTTTCCTCTCAGCGTCACTTCAGCTGTCTTAACCGACTCCATAGTGAGAGTAGCTACAAGATAGTAAAAAAAAAAGATACTTATGACAATTTAATCTTTTAATTCTTTCCCAGGATAACGGCTGGCTTTTTAAACGAAAGTTTTTTGTCTTATCCACGAGTTTCCACGTCATTCAGCGAATTCTTTCGGATTTGATGTGGGTTTATATTTAAAGGAACCTGGAACACCCCCATCCCCACCCGCACCCCCAACCCCCCCCCCCCCAACCCCCCCTCAGCCTTCTTTCTTCTAACACTCACAGTTGGCCGGCCAATATAATGAAACTTCAGTGAGAAACCGCTGGCACTGAAAGGAAAACTAAGCTTACCGTGACGGTTATATGTCACAGTTTACAGCAATGGTACAATCCGCATCATGTCTGGTATCTCACGAATGTCGAGGGCATTTTCTTGTCCAGGGCAAGACCAGGCAAGATTACATTTGCCGGCGTTTTCGCCTTAATGATTGAATTTGTCAGGAAATATCTGAATTATCCGGCTAAAGTTCGTTTCCTAATTCCTCTTGGTACCAAAATGAAAGCACACCAAGCTTTTCCTTGTATCTTTGGTCAGTATTTTCCGGGGGTTTAAAACTTGTATTTTGCATGAAAACAAATTGTGAGAGGGTACTACTGAGGAAAATGGATATGGATGGATACATCTTTTGTGTGGTTGTGAAAATGGCTTTCAAGACATTTCTGTGTCACTTTGTCCCTAGACATGAAACATGGGCTAATTACCTAACATATATGGAACAAGATGGCGCTAGGGGTGACCACCTCATTCTCTGCGCAGCAGCAAATTGCTTTGAAACTTGCATTCATGTGGTCAGCTGTCTACACAATGATGTCATCATTAGGCCACATTCTTTTGTTGGTGAAAGCAAACCTGGTACATATTCATGAGGTACACTATGTCAATGTTCAACCCATACAAGGTAAGAAGGGAAAAGCAAACATCACGCGCTTTTCAACCGAAAAATGATGAAGATATCGATCAATTTTCATCCGTAGCGCAGTTCAAAAACTGCATTTTTCGCGTAATGAACTAGCGGTGATGTCTCTTATTCTCGAATCACTGGGATGGTTAGTTAGTCGATTTTTTTTAGATTTAACGGTGGGAAAGTACCAAACGCCCTGATTCCCTGCTGGCACGACACGCGGGTATTTTAAGTAACGTAAAGTCTAGTAATACTATCATTTTATAAGTCGTGCAGCGTCAGAAATTAAGCTACGAATTTCACCTTCTCTTTTTTTTCGTGTTGCATTTCACAGTGGTATGAAGAAGTTACAACAGTGTTAATGAGGATTTATGTTTTCTTTTTATTTATTTATCTTTTTGAAAAGATAGCAAATGGAAGAAAATGTTTGAACACCAAATTAGATATTAAAATATCTGTTTTCTTTTTAATACTTACCAAATAAGACTATTTTTAGCTCACGAAAGTTCATTAGCAGTGAAGCAATGTTTTACAAGGTTAAATTGAAAGGTGTCCGCTTATTACAACTCTCTTGTATCGAAACGACTTCATGTTCATCGGAAAGAGGAAAAGTTTAGTGGTGAAAGAACATGCACCTCTCTGGTCCGGTTTATTTTCCTACACCTTGCGTCTTATGTTGGCTGAGTTTGATTTCGGTACTTGTTTTTTTCTGAGCCATTTTCTCTGAGTGTTTTGCCCAAGCTTCTGGGTTTCCTCCCTCCTAAACGGACATCCTCAATTCCAATCACTAGATGTAGAATCATTTCTTTAATGCGCCTCTTTTAAATGCTTTTTTATTTACTTCGTATGTTTTCTAGTTGCAGTCTTTTGATGTTTGTTTCACAGGCTAAAGGAACGATTTTCGGCATATATAGTTATAAGTCGGCAAGACCTTCACGAAGAATCACAAGGCAACCAGTAAAGAAAACTGCGAAATTTTTAGGATTTTTTTCTCACGTGACTATATATTTGGCTGAAAACGTAAGCTTTAGATTAAACATAGCTATTTACATTTGTATAAGCTTTGTCACGATAAATTGCCATCGAGTTTTCGTGGTTTGCTAAGAATTTTGATATAAAACATTAAATTCTATTTTCGAAATGCCAATAAATATTTTGCCGAAATAGAAAAAACAAAGTATAGATGCTCCTCCCCTCCCAATTTTTCAATATTTACTTACTATTGGCCACGTTTGCCACTAAAATAAGTTATAATGCTGAATAATTCTAATTTACCTCTTACCCCATTGAAAATAATCGGTAGTAGCTGCCGTTACAGTGGAGCGCTTCAGTCCTTTAATCCTGTTTTCTATGTAAATGAAGATTTGACCCTGATTACTTGGGATATAGTTGCTACAACCATATCAGTTGAGCTTTCTGATGATGAAAAATAAAATGTTCCTTGTTAAAATGTATGGATTGCAATTGTTGTTTTCGTGCAATTATTATATCTATTATAGTATTTATCACCAAGAGGAATAAATTATCGGTATATTGACACACACTTCAGTTGCGTTCATAACTGTAGGACAGTATCGTAACTAGGGGAATACAGTTTATGTCGTAAATTTTGCTGAGAGATTGAAAGAGAACCAGGTATTTTGAAATTTCCTACGAAATAAATAGTTAAAGAGCGTCTTTTTAGATAAGTGTTTAACCTTTGCATTTGTTAACTCCATCCCAGGCTGTGTAGTTTTTTCGCTTCCAAAAATTTTGGATTGAGATAAACACCACATCCCCTGGAATATATGTCAGCATCACTGCAATTTCAATTCTAGCCCACTAAAAGTAAAATGTGTATCCAATTGTGTCTGATTAGAATCTCAGAAATTAAAGATTAAAGTAATTAGAGACCCTCCCCTCTGTAAATACATCTTTTCACTATAATATTAAAGTTCCATGTTAACTATCGGCTTCAGAAGTTAAGGCGACCCTGTCAGGCTCACCTACCCAATACGAGATTGACAATCCTTCCCCTTGGTCTGCCATTTGTTTGAGCTTGTAGTTCAGCCATTTGACCTTTAGCTTGAGACAAACTGGGGAAATTAACTGAATAAAACAAAGGCAGAAGTTTTGCTCTGACGAAGAGTCAACGCTTGAAACGTCACCTTCGAAGTTTTCCACGGTGGCCTCAATTGATAAAACCAAATTATCTTGTTATACTCCTCCACCGACCCAGCACCAGTATCTTTCGAAACTTTCCCACTTTATTCATCTTTCTTAGTTTTATTGAGAGGTTTCACTTAAGAGGACTTTCGATTAAAGAGGAAAACGATACCAACAGGCTGTTTGGACTTTGTAAAGGACGACCACTACTGCTTCCTAAAGGACTTTGACAGCATACCGCCTAATAAAAAGTTGACCGGTTAGAAAAGGTCGACTGTACGTGTGATTTAGCGTGGACACGACCGGAAATATCGGCGACTGTCACACAAGCTTGTAACGGAGCACAACAACCCCGAAGAATTTGAATTAAGTGTGAAATACGGATTATCGTAGGAATTCTATCTGACAACGAAATTACTCTGAAACTCTAAAATAGCTCATATCATCAAAAGCAGATGTCCGTAATACATAAACAAGTACTGCGTAAATAAATGAATAATTGTTTGTTATTCTCTAAGGAAGAGAGCGTGACAAAAAGAACGCAAAGGTAATAAAAAAATGTAACTCGCTGTTGAAGGAAAAATTATGAAGAAATTAAAGCATTGTTATTATCTAATGAGGGAAAACCATGATTGAAGGTATGCAAAATGGATTAAAAGCCTTGTCATTCAATCACACAAGATAAAAATAAGATGGACACTGGGTTATTTGTTATTGACTAAGTGACCGGCCACACTGCGCATCGAGCTGCAGTAGTCCTTGGACTTACAACTGAAAAAACGTAAAAAAAAAGAAGTAGGTATGCTACATTTGAACGGTTGTGGAGATGTTCATTCGTCTTGTCTCGAGCTTTGGACAAAAGTAAAAAAAATTGACAGTCCTCATAAGGACTCGAACGTCAAACCTTTTGGTTTCTCGCTCCGATGTCTTACCACTGGGCCACAGAGATGAGCTACGCCATTTTAAGGACCATATTTGACACGCATCTTACATACAGCTTCATATGAGAATAAGAACAAGACGAGACGGAAAAAAATATTTTTAAATTACTTTGTCGTTCCCAAAATTTACCGTGTTTCTTGTTTGAAAGGTTATTCGAAGAAGTTAATCAACTCTACGAAGAGCGATATGCCGCCCTAACTCATGGCAATTTCAAGAAAAATCCAATACCCCAGTTGTCTTGTAAAAGACGGCGAATTTTGGTATATCAGCTTATGTAACAGGCGCCATTGTAAAAAATGGTAAGTCCATATTCTAGTTTAAACGAATAGATGCTTAAAAATCCGGTGTGGCTCCTGAATTTTAGTCCCCAAAAGAAGAAATACCACCTAACACTGAAGAGTATAGGTTAAGGGGCCCAAATTTCTGTCGCTTACCCTGCTGGCTTTTCTTCCTTCTGCAATTCTTTTTTTTTTTTTTTTTTTACCCAAAGCCTCCCCTAGATCCACCGATGACATGTTTTAACACAAGCACATTCCAAGTCGGACACTTATTTCCTGGCAAGGAGTTAAGGACAGCGCTTAATCAAATAGTTAACACATAGCTCCAAGGAACATTTCATTTATCTTCGAAAATATAATCAAGAATTTCCGTTTGAGCCTCGTTAGAGATTTCAGTCCATTTGAACTGAGTTCTCCCAAAAATTTCCTTTGATAGTTGTTTCATGTTCGAGAAAGGAAAGTACAATGTAGGAGATTACAGAAAACAAAAGGAAAATCTTTATATGTCCTAATGTTTTTATTTTACTGTATTTCATTGTGTATTCATCTTTTTCAATATATAGTACAGTACAGAACAGTGATACTCTACCAATACTAAATTTTGGTGCTTACTTTTACAAATGTATATGAACACAAAGGTTGATGGAAATTTTAGTTGACAGGGGATGAATTAATGACCGGAAATTTTCATTCAAATCCTTTAATGGATCTAACTAAAAGCATACGTTGGACACTTAGCAGCTTTCTACTCAGTCTCGAACTCGGTTGTCAAACATCTCCGATTTCAAGAAAAGGGGATTTTGCAGGGAACATCTGATATGGGTGGCAGATCCTTGCTAAACTGATAATATATAGCATCTAAATAGTTACCATTAAACCACAAAGCTAGTGCATACAGTTCTGATAACGTGTTTCAATTGCAAGAGACATACTTGTAAAAAAGCCACTCAATCATCAGTGGAACTGAGGTCTAAATGGCAAACTACATTAGCAAATTTGAAAAGGAATCGCTTTGCAAGTAAATAAATTGAGTAAATAATAACAAGCCGTTAACAGAGTATTATGGCGGCAGACTTAAACATCATACTCATGATAGCATTGTCCGCCATAAGTCTCTCACGGTGAGGAATTCGAAAGTTTCCCCAGAGCGCTGGCGTTCTTTTCCAAGGCAGATACCAAAAGTGATCGACAACCACCATAGTACTGCATTCCACGACTTCCGTAATTCCTACTTTACACTTGTTAAATTACGTTCTACATTCTAGTTTAACTTAAACTCTAATTTAAAGAGGGAGCCTCACTTAGAAGCCTTTATGGCTTCTTCAAACTTCCTCGCCTTTTCCTTTTCCTATTTTGTATTTCCCATGTATTAAAGGCTATGCAAATTAGCTTTGTTCCCCTTTTAATATGTAATAAAGGCAAATGATAAATAAATAGATAAATCACTTCCGTGTATCACTCCAAGCACTACAGTGTAGAGCAAACCGTCTAGTTCAGCTGGTAGAAGTGAACACATAACGGCGGCACCAAAGTACAATGAACCATTAAGACATAAGAATATCCCGGATGAGTGATGCTCCATAGTTGCTGAACAGAAATTCGCGATGAGAGGAGTAAAAATTGCAATTAGTGATTCATGGCTTTTTGGAGCAATTTCCAATTGGCCAGCGTAAACCAAAAACCAAAGTAATAAGAACAGTCGATAATGACGAAGTTTTGCATCGTTATTAGCCAATGAGGTTTCAAACTACAGAAATTGGGGGCAAATGACCAGTGACGATTCTTTTTCGTTTGGCGTCTGATTTGTTTCGCACATTGTGCGAGTTTCTAGACCAATCACAGACCGAAATAAAGAAAACCAAAGCAGTACGGGATTACTTTTTACACACAGTTAAGAATTACTCTATATCAAAATTTCAATCAAACCACGAAAACTCGATAGCTATTCAGTGACTTGAGCTCATCCAAACCGAAAAACTTACGACCTCCTAAAAGCTATATCTCGTCTAAAGCTTTCTTTTCGGCTAAAACTAGAGTTTCGTGAGAGAAATTCCTAAAACTTCAAATTTTTATCTTTTTGCCTTCTGTTTCTTCGTGAAGGTCTTTCTAGTTTGTAGCCATAGCCGCCGTCAAACTTAACTTTAGCCTGTAAATGCAATAAGAAAAGACAAATCAAAATTAATGAACAAAAGTTTCACATTTCCAGGGTATGGTTTTCCGCAAAGTGATTGGAATTCGGAATGTCAATTTAATGAGAATAAAAACAAGGAGAACCTGAAGAAAAACGCCGAGGGAAAAGGCGCGGATCAACAACAAATTCAGCCGACATGAGAAGCAAGGTCCTGGATATAACCCAGCCACAATGGTGGGAAGCAAGTGTCCTCACAACAATACCTTCCCTGGTCCTCAGGTTCATTTAGCAAGTGTGATTCGTGAATACCTCTTAATTAAGCGCGTATGGTTTACAATGTTCTCCTACCAAGCGACTATTGTTCAAATACAAATAGCACATCTTAATATCGCTTAAGAACCAGATAAATGAATACATTATTCGCTTTCCGGACGTTTGTTCGGTTTTCATATTTTCAAACAAACTACAAAAGATCTCTCCAAAAAAATACTGTTTTAAGAGGCGATCTCTGTAAGAGCGGTCCAGGGCATTTCGCATCGGAAAAAAGTTTTCCCTTAAACTTTGCCCGATAAACTATCTTTGGTAACAAGTAAATAAAACCACATTAGTTTCTGGAAATACCTCAAAATAAAATTTTTAGAGCTCTCAAAAGTCAAAGCTGCAAAAGGCCCTTTTTCGACCTCTTGCGACATCGAAAATTTCAAAAGTTGAATAGCCCGGTCCTCGTATCACACCGCATGCAACAAAAAAATATTTTGTATTCTTAAAGTGTGCGATATATAAGGTGTATAAAATGCATTTCAATTTTGATATTCGTTTATTCAGAGGCTCGTCGTAATTTATTTAAAAACACTCGTTGGACAGCTTTCTGAAATTGGTTAAAAGTACTCTTTCTTTCTCGATTGATATTGCTCAAGTCCAGACCAGACCATTAAAAACTCCGCTTGATTTCTGCCATTAAGATGTTTGGCTGCAGAAAAATATAAAAACATCTTGCACTTATTGATTTTCTTCGCCGAGGTGACTTCGAACTTTTAGCGATATTGCAAGCGTGACAGCCGATTATGCAAATTAGTTCATTGAGCAAACTCCGACCGTTTTAGGTGAGTAGCTCAATAAATCTTAGATTTTAACCATTTTAAGTAGAAAATATAGTAGGACAGAGCTTTAAAACCACACCGATTAATACTTTAAGCATTTTAAAAGGCCAAAATTTGACAAATTTTATTATCTCGTGACGAAAGACGTCAACAACAACGTATCGAATATCATAATTTGATTAGCGCCCGCAAACTCTTTTTTAAAAATTTGGCTTCTGTTATTTCATATTTGAGTTCTGATGGCTTACGCTATTCAAACCTGGATGAACATTTCAAAACCAAACTACAGGATTCTATTTAGTGTAACCGGCGATAACAGCACACACTGAAATACACCGTGACCACTGTCACATAATTCAATTGTGTAATTATCCTCAATTGCTTCTCCCTTCTTAATAAAGCAGCGATAACATCGCCTTTTGGATCCGAATATTGGTCGGCAGGAATAAGAGAAATTTTGTCTGCACACCTGTCTTTATGAAAGTTTCTATTCAGTACTCTAGGGAGTTCTTGTGGAAAAGGGCCCCGCGATTTTTGAGGAAATAAATTATTACGTTACGTGTGACCTCGTTTTTCCAACAATTAGCTATATCTTTACTGTAAAGTGCGTAATTGTATTAGCTGTAATTCATATGTCTCTTTCGGTACTGGTTTGCTTGGGATTAATAAAACTAAATTCTTAAGGGGGTATTCGCCAAAAAAGTCTTGTTTTCAGTCGCGCTCCTCAGAAACTTCGTTCGGAGACTCACGAGGAGTTTCCGGTTTGTTTAACTTGCCTCAGAGTACTGACTCAATAAAGAGTCATCTCTGCTTAATCCTTTTGTCAAAAGAGAGTTTCACAGAAGGAGAGCTTATCTTTGCAAGGGCTGGCCTGTTCGATGTAGAAGACTCAGTTATGGCAAAATGTGGGTCTGCGCAAAACATAGGCACACTTATGGGAAGTTCTGGCGCCAAAGTTCAGCGTGCCAGTATCCGACACACCTTGGTAGCAATTCCAAAGGGCTAAAGAGCCGGTATTCTGTCAATTTGCAAATGTCAAAGGCCATTTCTAAGATGTATGGCGTTCTATAGAGGTTTACACGATACTGCAGCTGATGGAGCAGATGGTTTCAAGGATTTTCTCCAAATTATAGACGAATTGGAAAGCGTGGGAGCAGAAAAGGACTAGTGTAAAGAAGTTTGGAAGAGGCCTCAGGAGAGCAAGTTGTATTTGAAGACTACATACCGTAATCACTGCGAAGAGGACGATAGCAAATGTGCCGATCACTGTAGGGTCTTTGCACTGAGCCATGCTGGTGACACTGACGTTCAGAAAGTATGCAGTCACAGTCACAACGCGAAGTGTGAGGATTGTGAGATGCTGAAGAGTGTTCTTGAAGAAGTAAAAGGCGCTATTTCTGAGTACACAATGCAATTGGGTAGTTTTCAAGCGGAAGACTATCTGTATGAAGCAAAAAATGCTGCCGCTAAGATCATTGAATGGAGACGGCATATCCTGAGAGCAGAAACCAGGATCAGTACGAGCGGCAAATTGTCGATACTTCAGAGGGAGATGAAGCATCTATAATAGTTGAGTGGACAATGAAGTTCATAGCGATGAAGTTCCGGGAAAAGCAAGCAGAATGGTTTCCCAAGAGGGAAATCAATTGGCATGTGAGTAGCGTTGTTGTAAGACAAGAGGAAAGCCTGGAAGTAACCTAATACGTACACCTTAACAGCTGTAAAAAAGACTGGTTTTCAGTGCTGTCAGTCCTAGAAAATCTCTTTGTCACCATAAAGTTACGAAATTCAGGAATGAAAAAGGCCTTTATAAGATCGGATGAGGCAGGTTACTATCACAACAGTAGGCTATCAAGATTGCCACTTTCAGCAACTTACACAAGAGGGCCTGCGCGTTTGGAGAGCGTTTAATGTTGGGCTTGGAAAGTTTATACGGTAAAATTAAAATTGCAATTTTTCCACAGAATAAATGACGGATCTGGTGGAGGAGATTCCATTTTTCCCCACTACTGCTCGACGAACTGCATCAGCAGGAGAAAGCAGTGATGGCAACGACGGTAGTTCCTATCAATGCCCTGAACCTGGTTGCGATGAAGATTTTAAGACCCAGGCCGACCTTGACTTCCATATGAACTAGCTAGTTCATCGTGTAAGTCCTGTCCCTGCGAGCATGACTTAAAGTCTTAATGACAAAGTGAAGAGGTAGTGGGTTCATTACTTTCCGTCATTGTCATTAGAGGGTGAAAGTTCGACTGAACTGGTTGCAGTGGCCACAGAACCCTTGACAGGTACATCAAAGGTTCCCATGGGATGGGCTCTTCATAAGAGAGGTGAAAGTGAACGGCTTTCGCAAAACGTCAGGCAGTACTTGAAACAGAAATTTAATATCGGATGAGACACTGGCAGAAACCAAACCCAGAGAAAGTAGCAAAGGATATGCGAACTGCTTGCACAATAGATGGAGAGAGAATGTTCGATAGAACAGAGTGGTTATCCAACATACAGATTCAGGGTTTCTTCTCGAGATTGTGCCTTAAACAGCGATCTAAAATACAACAAGAATCGGATGATGTCACCGACGCAGACGACCACTTGATAGAAGCATCCGCGTCTGATGTAGACGAAGGGTGTTTGAGAGAGGCGAGGAACACAGTAATGGATGAGATAGATTGAAACATCCAATCATGTTTGATATCTATGATGTGTGCTCGTTGGCAAGAGAAGCAAGGTTGTCTAGTCTCAAAGTCAAGATGCGAAGAGACATATGCGAACATTTTGAGCTCGCATTCAAAACGCAAGATACAAATGCAGCACCTCTTGCAAAAATGGAGGAAATGATTTCGGAGTGCAGTTGTTATGCTATCTAGTTATGACGTCCACCCGTTATGCGAATGCGAATCTTTTTTTACAAGAACTCTTCAAACTTATGAACAGAGACTGTTATGCAGACAGATGTGACGACCAAATATAATTTTTTCCCTTTCAGCTAGAAATCCGAGAAATCGCTGCTTTATTTAGACGTGAGAAGTATTCAGGACAATTACACGATGGAATTACGTGACAGAGTCACTGGTCACGGTGTATTTCAGTGTGTGCTGTTATCGCCGGTTACACTAAATAGAATCCTGTAGTTTGGTTTTGAAATGTTCATCCAGGTTTGAATAGCGTAAGCCATCAGAACTCAAATATGAAATAACAGAAGCCAAATTTTTAAAAAAGAGTTTGCGGGCGCTAATCAAATTATGATATTCGATACGTTGTTGTTGACGTCTTTCGTCACGAGATAATAAAATTTGTCAAATTTTGGCCTTTTAAAATGCTTAAAGTATTAATCGGTGTGGTTTTAAAGCTCTGTCCTACTATATTTTCTACTTAAAATGGTTAAAATCTAAGATTTATTGAGCTACTCACCTAAAACGGTCGGAGTTTGCTCAATGAACTAATTTGCATAATCGGCTGTCACGCTTGCAATATCGCTAAAAGTTCGAAGTCACCTCGGCGAAGAAAATCAATAAGTGCAAGATGTTTTTATATTTTTCTGCAGCCAAACATCTTAATGGCAGAAATCAAGCGGAGTTTTTAATGGTCTGGTCTGGACTTGAGCAATATCAATCGAGAAAGAAAGAGTACTTTTAACCAATTTCAGAAAGCTGTCCAACGAGTGTTTTTAAATAAATTACGACTAGCCTCTGAATAAACGAATATCAAAATTGAAATGCATTTATACACCTTGTATATCACACACTTTAAGAATACAAAATATTTTTTTGTTGCATGCGGTGTGATACGAGGACCGGGCTATTCAACTTTTGAAATTTTCGATTTCGCAAGAGGTCAAAAAAAAGGCCTTTTGCAGCTTTGACTTTTGAGAGCTCTAAAAATTTTATTTTGAGGTATTTCCAGAAACTAATGTGGTTTTATTTACTTGTTACCAAAGATAGTTTATCGGGCAAAGTTTAAGGGAAAACTTTTTTCCGATGCGAAATGCCCTGGACCACTCTTGCAGAGATCTCCCCTTAATTTCTAAAAAGCACTGAAATATATAAGAAGGAAACAAAAACTGAAGGTATAGCTTGTAGCTTATTAAATAATTATGTGAGACTCGTGAAATGATAACAATGGTACATTTCAAGTTACTAAATACACTGGTGTGTTTTTCCAGCAAGGAAGTGGAAGGTTTGGTTCATTCTCACAGTTATCTCTGAGAAAGATCAACTAACTAACCATCGGAGTGATCCTAGAACAGTTAACAGTTTGAGGGTTGACCCTTCCACGAAGCTGGCGCTTTTCGTAGGAAACATAAGGTTTTCGAATTTCGCGAGGGATATTAATTGATCTTCATCATTTTCAAATTGAAAAGTACGTGTAATGTGCTTTTCTACTCTTACCTTGTAAGGGTTGAAGACTGACATAGTGTATCTCATGAATATGTCCCAGTACTAGAGGCTTGCTTTCGTCAACAGGGCCATGTGGCCTGATTTCTACATCATTGTGTATACTGCTGACCACATGAATGCACGTTTTAAAGCAATTTGCTGCTGCACAGAGAATGAGGTGATCACCCCAAGCGCCATCTTGTTCCATGTATGTCAGGTAATCAGCCCATGTTTCATGTTCATGGACAAAGTGACGGAGATCTGTTCCATTCGGCTGTAAGAAGAGACAACAATTAACACTTGAATTCCAAATAGCTTTTGAACAGCGCCGAGCACAATTTAAGGAAAACTCCCCAAAAATCAACTTCTTTACAATAGAAAAGTATGTGATAACTTTTTCATGGACAAAGTGACGGAGATCTGTTCCATCCGGCTGTAAGAAGAGACAACAATCAATACTTGAATTCCAAATAGCTTTTGAACAGGGCCGAGCACAATTTAAGGAAAACTCCCCAAAAATTAACTTCTTTACAGTAGAAAAGTATGTGATAACTTTTTAAGCAAACGCAGTGGGTAGACAGCAAAAGCTAAGACAAACTTGCGACACAATCTTATATAGAGTGACTGTATTATCGAGCTCTAGGAGAAGAAACCTTACTGTCAAAGTGCCTCTCTACACGAATGGAAAAATTGTGAAGAAATTTTAAGGCCAACGTGAAAAAATACTTGAAGATATCTGGTGTGAGAGTGACTGGTGTCCCAGCAAGGACGAGAGGCACTTCATGTAACGGAGAGAAAAATAGATACAGTAATTAAACTACTGATGAACTTCTAGTTCATTTACTTCTGAGCATTACAGCAACTCACCAGTTTTGGGTTTTCCCTGAGGTACTGAACTAAAGACTGTCTCAACTGGCCATGTTGGATTTTGATTCTTTTGACGGTTTCTAGTTGTTCTGACAGAGCATGGAACATGCAGTTTCCTGACCCTTGATTGTCAGAAATTCTGAAGCCCTTATCTGATGCAATCGTCGCTAACTTCTCTGTCAAGGCAGTGTTGTCGTTGACCGTCCTTGCGCAGAGTTGCATCCGCTGAAGATTCTGGAGGGTTCGCTCAAGCACCCCTGGAAGTAAAATAATTTTAGGCGCATTTCCTAGAATCATACAATGTAGATGGAAGAGAAAGTCTCAGTTATGACAGAGAAAAAAAATCCATCATATTAAAGACCGAATTTTCAGTTCACCGTGAATATTTTTTCACCCACTGGGAACTCTTCCGGTATCACCTTTGAAAGCTGCGTGAAACTTGTATATGATCTAGTTCAGCCCCGTACTCACTGCTAGTGAAGCCATATCCGCCCAAATCAGGGCTGAGAGAGACACTTATCCAACGGGGTACTATGATTTCGTTTCATGGAGGGCGCTACTCTCAAATGAACGAAATCTTTCCTTATTAGCAGGATCATGTATGGGAAAAATTTCATGAGAACACAAATCGATCAAAATCTTCACTGAGAGGGCCAGGCTCCTCTTTCAACTAAAAGTACGGCGAGGAGTTCGGAAGACAGGCCAATAACTTCATTTATTTAGCAAACGCTGTCTTCTGATTCGAGAACGATAAACAGTATTGGAATAGGAAGTCGCAGGTAATAGTCTAGACTTGCCAGTTAACATTTTACATCCCTAGGTTTTTTTTTCATTAAAAAAATAATTATGCTGTAACGAAAGCAATTATTGCTTGTGAATAACTGGAGTAGATAACTTTTAACCTGAGCTTAAAAGACAATATGACATTTGTCCCGCTCAAGCATTAACTTTTGGTAATACACTTATATCAAGAAAGTTAATTAAACTTGTGATGGATAAAAGTGGTTTTAGACGTTTCTTTTGCTTTTGCTTGTTCCTTTCTCACTCTTATCAGTTTGTACAAATCGTTTCCTTTTTGATGAACATCGGCGTTATACACAAACATTTAAAGATCTCAATCATGCTGTGTTTTAGAAACCTATTCCGAGATAGAAAATGTATTCACATCAATGGCAGGATACATTTGGATAACACAACGAAAGAAAAGTCTACGGAAAGAAATATAAAAATTATTAACATACCTACGCCATGAACTTTGTTCCACGTAGGTATTAACATACCTACGCCATGAACTTTGTTCCACATCAAATCAACGAGAAGGTCACATTGTTTCTCCCAGCTGAACTGCTCTTCATATGATGTCTTGAGTTGTTCAACCTCTTTAAGACGCAGTGATCTCTTCATCTTTCGGACACCATCAATTGCCTTAGCCCACGCTTTCGGGTCCTCAGAGTCAACCACAAAGGATGTGCCGCATGGTACTGTGCGCAGTGCATCTCCGAAACCCGAGTTTCCACTTACAAGAATGGGAAGACCAGCTGACAAGGCTTCCAACGCGGTTAGGCCGAACCCTTCCGTCCGGGATGGCATGATACAGAGATCAACTTCACAAAAACAATTTTTCAATTTCTCCTTACTTTGCGAAAACGTTCTCACTGTCAGCTGACTTCTAGGAATACCTTTCAGCACAAACTCGTCTGCAACTGCCTCCTGTTTGCCATTAGGTGCACCCACAAAGATCAAATGGTAGGAGTTGTCTTTCAGTTCCGCTACTGCTTTAGCAGCGATATCACACCCCTTAAGACCGAAGTCCTCAGGGTCACCACGACCAAAGATCAACACCCTAAACTTTACAGAGTCAACTGAGGCATGATTTAGAGTAGAAAACTCCTTAAACGTGCCAGGAGTGAACGACATAATATCTTGCTGCTTCTTACATGAGCGAAGATGGGCAGAGTAGGCCTCCGTCAACTTGGGTCCTACTGGTACGACTAGATTTGCCAATTTACACAAATCTACTTCGGCTGTAGTCTTCTCTTCTCCTTCGGCAATGGCTCTCGGATAGTTTTTGAACATTCCGAGCTCTTCAGGCGCAGTATGCACTACTTGTACCCATTGGCAACTATGGGATTCCCTAATGATTTGGGCTTGCTTACCTAACTTGGCTCCATGACCCACGACCACGTCAATTATCAGGTCTTTCGGAGGGAAGCTCAACCAGTCAAGAGAGTCGTAGCCTGGACGTCTCTCTGCTTCTTTGATGACAATCTTGTGACTTTCTGCAATTCTCTTCTCTTCTTCAGAACAAGCATATTGTGGGACCAAGAGAGTGACTTCTACCTCATTACGTTCGGCCATAAGGATGGCAAGGTGTCTGTTGATGGTGGACAAACCCCCCCTTGACGAATTCCACTCATTGGCCAGTAGAGTAACTTTCAAAGTTTTGTGGCACTTTGCTGGGTGACCACGCCCTGATGCAACTTGTGAGGTTCTTATTTCTGACGGATTCAAGCCCTTTTGGATAATGACACAAAAACATTATTGTAAAGGAAAAGCATATCATTTTCCAAGTAAGGTATATAAAACATTTTTCACAAAAAAAAATTACTTCTGTTGGAGAAAAATATTCTTTTTTCCCATCAAGAAATTATAAACCAGACGGAAGGAAGCGAACTGGTTGAACGCGTTCATACATGTCTTGAATCAACCAAAAAGGTAATTACACAATTTTAAAACATACAATCTCATACAGTATATCCATTTCTGAATTGCTTTAGGAGCTCGATGAAGCAAGATCCTTCTATGACACCATTAAATCTCAATCTGTTCCAAGATTTTCTAAATTGGGTATTCCGATTCATACGACTGCCATCGCACAATGGCACAATATCATTGCAGCTATCATAAGCTGTTCTTAATTGGTTTCCGTTACTACTTACGAACGAATACATAAAAAGAATGCTTTATACCTGGTTCAACAACCATTTATCTTGTCCAGGAACTGTTAGTACTTCATTACACATGCTTTCCATACAGACCAAATCCTGTCCTTGCCTTAATTCAAGCAGGTGTAAGCAGTCTTCTTCTCCACAGGACACTTCGTTGTGGTTTACGCACTTGCGACCGCTTTGCTGACAGTAGGGGCATTCAACACAAAATTCATGCTGCATCCTGCTCAGGTATGGGAACTCCTGCGACATCTTTTCTAAAGTGCTCTCCATAAACAATCGCACACTTCTAGCAACTTCTACCAAAGTTGAATTAGAAACTGCAACTACGTTCTTCGTAATTCTTTGTTTCAAGAGGATTTTTATGAACTTCTTTTTGCAAATCATAATCATGTCATGCATGACGCGTTCTTCAAGAATGAACCATGCACCATTCTGGTAGAGTTTTGGAGGCTGTGACGATCCATTTGCACCACACCAAGC
Source organism: Pocillopora verrucosa (assembly GCF_036669915.1). Lineage (NCBI taxonomy): Eukaryota > Metazoa > Cnidaria > Anthozoa > Scleractinia > Pocilloporidae > Pocillopora > Pocillopora verrucosa. Next base: position 9,701,994 of record NC_089316.1, on the reverse strand, counting down.
AACCGATTTTGAAACAAGGCGAGTAAAAAAACCATGCGGAACAAAGCCTTCTTGGAAATGAAGATACAAAGGACAAGGATCCGTAGATGATGGCTCCATTTTACAAAGCTCGTCAGGTGAGTACCTCAGTTGACATGGCACAAAGTAATTAACGTCAGCCGGGGATGGTGAGTATTTGGCAATCAAACCAAACTGCTCCATCATGTCCAAGATGTCTTCCTTCTTAACGCCTTGCTGAGTAAGAGGGGAAAAAATGTGATCAACAAGCTCCATCATAAGGACACCACTTGTCTCGAGTTGCTGCCAGTACTTGAAATGCACAGGTTTCTGAAACAACAAATTCCCTATTTAAAATAAGTTCAATCTACCAATTTGTCTTTAAAAATGCCCTTTTTAATTTGCAGCGGACCAAAAACATCTCTGCTTTCCTCATTACTAAGGGTACAATGAGTGGTAAAATGTAGTTGGCTAGCCTCCCGAAATGAGTCGACACGATAAGAAAAATCTTGTTATTCATCTCTAATTAGTTTATTTAATTTCCCCCTTACCTCCCCACCCCCAAACAATGTCGTAATAAATTAGTGACCATTTTGTCAATATAAGGCAATATTGAATTGAGTGAGAGTGGGAGACACATGAAAGTTATGGAGAAAACTCAAAATGTTGTAAGGGATGTAAACAACGTGAAAAAACAAACGAACCAACAGTCAATTAAATTAACATTTTTTTCGTTATGGGCAAGTTGGGGGAAGGTAACAAATCCTGCCCGCGATCTGCAATCATCTCGATGCATAGAAGATTATCTTTTCCTACCACTTTTTCGAATGCTGGGATGGTTATAAGCTTCTTGAATAGACTGATTAACCACTGCGCCTTCAGAATGACTGTACTGCGGTGTTTCACAATCAAACCTAAGTCGTGATAGAAATTCAACATGGTGTGAAACTGTTCATCGTCTTCTATAAAACATACATCCTTGGCACAGGTTTGAAGATAGACAGTATTTGAGTGGTATACATTCTCAGCTACCAAAGCTTCAATGACCTTTTCGAAGTTAAACCATCTAGAAATATAAAAAACTTATAATCAGCCTAACTTACAGAAAGGTATACATCAGATAGCAAATTGCATGTAGCAAAGTTTGGAAATTTCTAAATGTAACTTTAGAATATGGCTTAATTGCCGGTTGAGCCTCTTTTGAGGATATATTACATCCACAAGTAATGGTAGCAGGTTGTTAAGCACTGAAAAATTCGTCGCCTTCAAAGTGCTTTACGCTTGTTTCGCTACTCGTCGAGTTTGCTGCATGTTCGCTTCTAACATGCCCAATTTGTTGCCTCTGTTAATTCACAGTTTTAATTTCTCTTTTAACCATAAACCACATGCAATATCTGTAATTTATACTCCCAACTGCGTGATTGCCGTTTTTAGCAGTCAGTTAAACTGACCATATGCAAATTGCCTTCTTGTGCGCTTTACACCGCCACTTTGATTTTTTTGATTGTTGCGAGGTTACGTTTCACAAGTAAACCTGATTGTAGGGTGGAACGAATTGGCAAAGTCAACAAAGTTTTAAGCGTCTTTCATAGAAATCTCTTCCTGACCAAAGGTTAGAGGGACTAGCCATTAACAGTCGCTTTTCTAGGTTTGCCATAAAATGGCAGAGAAAGCAACTGCTGTCTTAGTTCCCATGGCGATGCTTTCTGTTTGTATGAAGAATTTTTCGTTGAACTTGAAAGAATTTTCTTCAAGTATGAGCCGCAAAAGTTCCCGTAAATCATTTGTGGGAATTTGTAAATTATGCTCATAATGTGAGCATAATTTACTGTGGTAGAATGAAGTAAGGAGCAATTTCGGCATGTAAGTAACGAACATGTAGCGAACTTGAACGTAGCGAACTCGACCAAGTGGCGAAACCAGCTGTGAAAGCTACTGGTACGTTTCAGTACAGCTGTTGTTATAAAAAAATGAACTGAACATCTCTTGTGCTTATATCATTACACATCATACTTTACCTTACTGGTATCTTCTCTCCCATATAAGGTTCCTGTCGAAGTACTTCCAGGATTCTCGCTCGAAGAGCATGAATTTCATCGGCATTAGTGCCATCACTGTCTCCTTCTTGACCTTTCAATTATAAATTATGTAAAACAATTAGTGCTGTTGACAGAAGCCAGGGAGGGACAGAGATTTCTCCTCGGACTTTCGATACGAGTTTGATTGCAACTAAGACCATGATCCCCTATTTCGTGTTCGGGAAGGTCTATTTCTGCTGCAGCACTCTAAGTCACTTCTTCGCAATGTATTATAAATTTCACACTAATTTGGTCCGCAAAAACATTCGTTATGGTATTTACATATACAATCCAGGTTAAAACAAGAAATAGGAAAAAAATAGAAAATGCATAAAAAAAGAAATCCAGGAATAACGGGAGCACTAACATGGTGCCAACATCAAAAGTGGATAAGTACCCAGGTTGGGACAAAAGGATGCTAGGAATAAGATGTGGAAAAGCAACTTGTAAAATCTCCAGTGAATCCAATCAACTTTATCTAACGATGATTTTGTCTGTCCTCGATAGAAAGAAAACTAAACCCAACCTCACTAACCCATAAACACGTCATTAATCGTCATGTTGAACCCAAAGACATGACAAACCTGCCTGATAATTTCTTTCAACTTTGAAGAAATTCCAGAATTTCCGAGCGAATGATTGGTCTCCTTGAGTGTTGTCAATGTAGAAGAATGGTCGGATCACATGTTTTCCATATTCCTTACTGGAAATCTCACGAAGTATCTGGAATGTAACATCCCTCGTATCTTCATATGGCTTGTCAGCATGGGTGCCGACGATGAACACTGGAGGTCGGAGCACGTTAGGCGTTTCAACCATTTCTTCTCCAGTCGGTCTCATATTATGAATTGTCCCGAGCCACGACAGCAAATTCTCTAGATTAGTCTCATTGTTCGGGTTCTCCAAAGGTACTTCATGAGTTCCCTGTCTCACACATGGCTGAGCTTGGGCGTTCAAGGGCTTGTTAAGGTTGTGAACTACGATGTACACAGCTCTTGACGAAAGAAATACTGAGTGAGCAGCATAGTACACATGTTGACCCGCAAAATCCCACACATCTGCGGCTATCGTGGATCCTTTCTCGATGTATACACTATCAGGATCCACACCTTTAACGATCATGTTCCTTAGGAGTTCATCAGCCAGTATTTCAACGGCATTAGGAAGTGCAGTGGCGCTGATAGCCAGTTTGGACTTTGTGCTTAGACTATCTCCTTCATGAACTTCGCTAAATGGCCCGGATCTATGTGGAAACTTTGTGGTCGAATCCTCGTACACGGAAACCTAACATTTTGCAATAAGACGAAATATCAATACTATGGATACCAAATTTCGTTATAAGTTACATGGTTGATGCATCTTCATTTACACAGTAGATGTCGATCTATCTCGTTATGTCAAAACAAAGAAATGAGCATTAAATGTGTGAATTCGTTTGAAATCATTCATAAAAAGTCAGGTTTCAGTGTAAAAACATAGTAAACGGACCTCATCGGCGACATGTTTTGTGTGCAATTCTTCTCCTGACTCCACCCTGCGTTCTTCCTTAGGCTGTGCCCCAACTGATTTTATTTCCGAGTCTTCCTTTTCATCCCCAACAATCATGTGATACCTTTCTGTCGCTAACAGTTTTGCTACATCCATTGTATATTCCAAAGAATCAGAGAAACTTGACTTGTTTGCACAACTAGGTCTCCAGTTCTTAATTTGCTCCACTTCAATTTCGAACTTAGTTGGCAATATTTCGATCCCGTCCGTACTTTGTTCCTCGAGGTTGAATGGCAGACCTAGGAGAGCCTTCTTTAAACTTGTTTTACCGGCACGATCCTGGCCAACCAAGACTATGCGACCACGATAAACATTCACAAATCCATCTCTAAGGGCCTCTTCATAAACCAGTCTTGCGGAATGTCCTTGCGCCAAAATTTCCCGAGGAGCTACAGCTGCAAGTGAGGGAAAAGGAAAATTTAATATTGCACAAACTAAATATTGTAGAACAGTAGAGTGAGAAACAAAGAACATTTCTACGATACATTACGACCTTGTGGAGGGTGACACATTTAAAACGAGGAACACATTGCTAAAATTAACTCCCACTAACGTCATATCAACCTGCGGAAGATTAAATATTTTCGGTAGAAGAGAGAATTGATTTTTTCAAAATTTCAGGTAAATCTATCACATAAAACTTCCTCAAATTGTTCTTGTCATAAAACTAGCACGGGATGTTCCATTTTTTCTCGCATAGTCAGCCTTCAAGCCAGGTTCTTTTGTATTCTTTTGTATCATTTTTGGCTTGAAATGCTCCGATAAATGTTTTTAAAGTTGTACAGTACACGAAGACTGCATTCAACAACAAAACCAGCCTGCTTCCGATTGTTACGCCTTCTTCAAGTGCACACCCCAAGACTCCAGAACCATAAGGATTGGCTGGCAGATTTGTATTAACCACTCCCACAAACTCTCTAGAAATAGCAAAGTAATTATCAGACTAACCTTGCAACGATACAAATTAGCATCAGTCGGTGATCATAGTTAGTACAAGAGTAAGTAAAGGTTACATTTTTAAGTGTACGGTCGACCTCGCCCTACGGACACCTTGCTTTTACGAACACCCCGCTAAAATAAACTCCCGTTATTACGGAATCTCGCTATTACGGAAATGCGGACACTTTAATGCCCCCTTGCGCGACATTTCGCCCGTTTTTTCTCTCACTGTAGCGAATACTTCGTCCAAAATCCTGACTCATAATATAAAACAAAACAAAAGAAAACAAAGAAACCATTCTTCAATTGGGTGCGAATATTAAAATTTCCTGTTTGCGGCCGGATCTTTTTCCGGTTCGCGAGACCACGTAAGAAACTTTATTTTTGCCTTGTTACATATCATTTCATATGTTTCAAGACAATTTTTTTTCCTCTCGTAACCCGCTTTTACGGACTCTCGCTCTTACGGATGCGAAACCCCCCCTCCAAGGGTGTGCACAATAACGGGAGTCGACTATATACGCCAATTTGGAACTCTTAGCGACGACGGAAGGACAGGCTTTACCTACTTGAAGCTCTAATCTTTACAAAAAAAATTCCTTCAGAAACTCTAAATTGAGATAAAAATCACCACAGCGCGAGAGCCACACAATCCTTACTCCAAGATAACATTGTGCTCGAGTATGCAAAAGATTTTTTGCTATATATTCATGTAACACTACCTGCAATGTCTACGTAGATCGATCTTTTCGTCGTATCCACATGCTCAATAAGAATTCTGATCTCCTCTAGTGTGAGCGGATTTCCTTCTACAAACAGTTTCTTAAGTTTAGGCAGTTTTCTAACCACATCAAGTCCCTTCAGTTGGTTATTTCTCAAGTCCAGCTCTTGTAGTCGTTTCAAGTATTTCATACTTTTAGGCAGAGAGGACAGTCTGTTGTCATTCACACACAGGCACGTCAGGGTTATCAATTGTAGAAAAATATCAGGTATCTCTGCCAAATTGTTGTGGCTCAAATTCAGCGATTGGATATGTGCCAGTGAAAGCTTCTGTAGGCTAACTAAAAGCATCGCCGCGAGGAAATCCAACGGATTGCTGCCCAAATTTCTCTTACTCAGATCCATAGTTTCTGCTACGAGAGGCAACATTTCGTTGACATCGGATAGGGTTGCAATTAAATGTTCCTCTACAAAATAGAATGATTACAAAAACTAAGCACCACATGATAACTTCCTGTCAGCTTTGACCTTCTACATCCTTAATGATGCCTAAACCTATCGCACTAAGAGTATATCTAACGAACCATCCCTGGAAACCTTAATTAACAGGAAAGAGGTGCTATAGTTTCACATTAAGAGAACTAAACACAGCTTAGTCAAATTTATATAACTAGTATCGATGACAGGAGCAACCTAGTTTTTCACTATGAACAAAACCTCGTAGTCCCTTTTTCTTCTAGCAAACATAAAAACATTTTTCTGTCATTCACAACTTTTTTTTTTCCCAGGGGGGAAAAATTACTGCTTGTTATCCAAGAACGTGTTTCATAGAAGCAGTCGCTGCTACAACAGACACAGAATTGTAACCAATATGTTCCCCTTGAATTCATCTCTATAGTCAGAAACCCATGCTTTTTTGTCTCAAGAGTACTAAAACCAACAACAGGTCTGCCAAATTATTGACGAATACTTGACTACAAAAATAATGAGATTTCTGTCAAGGCCTATCCACTGAAAGTGTTCTCATTTCCACTAATGAGTGCTAATTGGATAGAAGAGTTCCACAATGGTCGCTCTGCAGGAATAGTGTTAATAGGGTTTCTGAAGCTTTCAGCAATGCTTTTCATTCAATGTCATAGCACAAGCTCCAAGGTATCAGCAAGTCTGCCTTCATACAAGAGTGGAGTATGTGGTATTTCACAAAGCATTCATTATTAAATTATATTATGATAAGTGGTTGCATATTTTCTTCCGCCTGTGTCGCCTTTGGCCGACGCATACTAGGGAATTCTCTTTCAACTCAGGTTCTCTTAATCCCCACGGCCAGTGGAATGAAAAGCGCTCTTTGATACCGTGAGGATTAAGATTACCGATTTGAAAGATGTTTTACCAATGTTTAACTTTTTGCAAAAACTTATACATTAGTGAAACATTGGAGGACGATTAGCTAACCGATACCGAGGACACTTTCACAACATAGAAAGAAACAACAGCGATGTATCCAAACCAGTCGCTAGGCGCTTTAATCTCCCTAAACATTCTAAGCAGCATATGCGGGCAATTTGCGGCCTTTTCCTACATCGAAAGCCGCAAAACTCTAGAACAAAACTTTATCTTTCTAATCGGCACTCTCAATCCCCACGATATCAACGAGTGCTTATCATTCAACTGATGATCTTGTTCTCTCGTCACCATATTCCTACCCATAGTGTAGCTACATTTCCTGCATGTAAACACACACAAAACCCACAATTCCTTTAGTCACTCCAGACGAAGGGCTAATGCTCGAAACGCCAGCTTTTAAACTCTTTACGGAGGCCAACTTACGTTATCAACTCAGTTGATAATACTAAATTAGCCCGTTATACTCCCCCACCAACGCAGCACCTCAGTTTCCTTAGAAACTTACCCCCTTTACGTCAATGAATAGTCATTTCTACTTACCTACTTTGGATACAAGGTCTGACACATTTTCGACTTTTAGTGCTGACACTTCCATAAAAATCTCAACAAGACGGTTTCTATCTGCATAATCCTGTGCTTCCTGGAAGAACAAATTATAAAGTCGAAATATCCCACCACTAAATAATAGTTGTGTGTGAGCTGTATTTCTGGAATAATTCCGGGTTAATTTTGGGAATGTAAGGAAAAGAAATATAGTCTTGAGAAGCACTGTTGTCATTAGTATTGACTGTCCTTTTGACAACCCGAGCGTCAGTCATCATCAGGATCCAAGGAGGAGTTGTGGTGAAATGATGTAATTCTGTCTCCTGAAAATTGATTCGTTACTTTTGCTGTGATGTCATTGACTGTGACACTCGGGTAACATGATTCCTTCGTCATTCATCCATAGCTCCCATTACATGTCTACATTTTGACGTCAACATCCGGGAAATCTACCTTGTGCTTTGTCGTAAAAGAACTAGACGTCTTTAGTGCTGGCATATTTTGCTGTCGTTGGTCACTCTAAACTCGAAACAGTCGGTAGGTTCTATCTTATTTCATTTGCGCTGTAATTTCGCTCGCTAAGGTGTAATTTCTGTTCGTAGGAAACCGACCTTACTGTCAAAATTGGATGTTTATTCTGTTCGATTATAGGAACATTTGGATTATCATTGGAACGCCTATAAATAAATGGTTTAAGTTTTCGCTTTTGAGTGTATTCTTATGTGATTCTGCGAACTGCGTAATATCATCACTTTTGATCAGTAGGTAAATTAACTCATTCTTTTCTGTCTTAAAAACAAAAAAAAAGGTAAGCAAGGATAGTTCACTCTAATAGCGGAGCTCGCAGCGTACGCAGCGTAGCCCCATAATTGTACGAAATAGTAGTAACTCATCAAACCGAACAAATTTGGACTTACGATCGTACGACCGCACGACCGTACGTACAAGGTGCCACTTTTAGCATGCGCGGCCAACTACATCGCGGGCACTATCTTAGCCATAACGTAATGGAAGGGCGAAGGAGAAGGTAATGCGCATTGCGTGCGTAACTAGGACACCCTGTAAGTATGCGCCAGGAGACACCGGCAGATGACAATGAAGTGCGCATACTCGAGTTCCGTGCTTTAGTGCAGCGTACTGCGGGCACACGGTTATGCATTACAAGAGGGCTTCAATTGGGCTAGTAGATGTGTACCGCGTGAGCAAATAATTTGCCACCCGCGCTTTGAGCGGGAAATGAAAATGTTGAAGTTGTAGTTTGAACAATAATTCTCAGTATTTTAAAATTTTTATTCAACCCGCAAAGCAACAATACCGACAGAGCTACAGCTTTGTCAACCGGAGGAAAATTCTCATAATTCAAGTTCGTGGAGAAGGGTTTTGAGTAAAATAGGCTGGAAAGAAAGAGACAAAGCGATCAAAGAAAACAGCAAGTAAAAGGCGTAAAGCGAGTCGAGAAAAACGCGCAAGAAAGTTAGAAAGGACGCTAAAATAGGCAGAATACGGCGAGAGGAACGCAGAAGAGAACAAGAAAAGGCATAAGTAAAAAGGCGAATATCTAGCGAAGAGCAAAGTGAGAAGGAAATACGAAGAGCTTCAGAAAACAGACTTAAAAGAGGCCTTCAACAAAGAGAAGCAAACCACAAAGGATCCGCAAAAGAAGAGGGGGTAAGTGGTGTCTTATCTGGGTTTCCTCTTACGCTAAGGCCCAGAAACCTTTTTTCTCAATCTTTGTTTGATATTTACTTCAGTTTATAATCCAAATCACGTTTCAGTAAAACAATGACTTTTTTATTCATCACTTAAAAACCATCTTGCCAGTTCATCGCTCGAATAAAAGGGAAAAGAAGTTATCTTACGGATTATGTTTTGCCTAGAAAGTTTTCAAATGATAGCGAACGGCGTGAGCAAGTTTCTATCATTCTCTCTTCAGTAATACATAGCAGAGTTTATATTATTCATTTAAAAAAATCGCGCTTTGTCGAAGATTTGTCGTTTTACCCAAAGAACGAAGTAGTAGCCTTTCCCAAAATTGAAATGTAATGAGATTGAGTCAGCGGTGTTCATGTTTACATTAAGTCTGACGCGGTAATTTGATTTTGACGACATTATCATACATACATACATACATACATACATAACTTTATTTGATAACGCAGGTTAAAATTTGCGCAACTTTACAGCTGATGTGGACCTGCCTAAACTAATTAGTCTATAATTATATAAAATACAGATATGATAAAATTTATAAGTTGAATAAATCAAGTAAACCATAAAGTTTTAGTAATAGTGAAAATTTGGTTTCATGTTTTGTATAACATTACCTCCCTTTTCAAAATTAATATTCATAACAGTTTGCTTGGATTGTTTTAAGTTATATTTAAAAATAGATAAATTTGGAGAATCTTTAACATTATCGGGAAGTGCATTCCATGCTACTGCAGATCTATGAGCAAAGGACCTACGACCCAATTCGGTTTTGGGCCTATTAAGTACAACATTCAGGGATTTCCTTAGGTTATAACTGTTAGAGTTCTTGGTCACCAAACAATTAATTTCCCGCAACCCTAAATTATAATAAGCATTATATGTAATAGTTAAGATACGTAGCTTATAAAAATACTCTAAAGGCATCCAGCCAACCTTAGAAAGTACATCATTATCCCCAAAACTATTTGGTATCTTATGAATTAGCCTGGCAGCCCTGATGTGAATCATTTCTAGATCTTTAAGCTTGGATCCAGACCCCCAAATTGCAATTCCATATAGAACACTTGGTATAACTATCCTATAGTAAAAAGTCTCCAAGATAGATGTACATAGGAAATTTATACGTCTCAACATTTTAACTTTGGCATTAAATGCAGATCTAGCCAATGCAACATGCTGAGACCAAGAGAGTTTATCATCAATTGTAACCCCAAGGCAATTGGTGGAGGACACATACCGAATGGTGTCCATACCCCACTTCAGCTGTTTCAAAGGACCTATGAAGGGGGTAGTACTTAAGACCATTGCCTCGGATTTACCTTCATGTAGAATCAATCTGTTACTAAGACACCAGGAATTAACCTGGTCCAAAACAGCCTGTAACCCTGTTGTTATTTCATCAACAGTATTCCCTACTACATATATTGTTGTGTCATCAGCATACATATAGACTTCTCCACTGGTAATAGATTCAGGGAGGTCATTAACATAAGATGCAAACAATCTTGGTCCTAGTAAGGATCCCTGAGGGACCCCAGCTCTAATGGGGATTCTGTCAGATCTAGACCCACTTACACTAGTCCCTTGTACACGGTTGGAGAGATAGTCATTGATCCATTTCCACAAATCACCTGCCAAGCCAACAGCCTTGAGTTTCTCAGTAAGAATACTGTGGTTGACACAATCAAAAGCTTTGCGGAAATCAATGAATAAGACTCCAACCTTATGGCCTCTATCCAGGGCACTCCCCCAGGACTCAGTGAGATGAAGGAGGAGGCTCTCCGTTGAATAGCCCCTCCTAAATCCCCATTGTCTATCTGTGAGAATGCCATTGGATAACATGTGATCATCAAGTGAGTCACACACTACCTTCTCAAGAAGCTTTCCTGGTGTACTAAGCAAGGATATAGGTCGGTAATTGTTAGGATCCAGCCTGTTCCCTTTCTTAAAAACAGGTGTAACTAATGACTCCTTCCATTGTTGAGGGAACTTACAACAGTCCATGCTTTTTTTGAACACCTCTAGCAGACCCTGAATAGCAGAGTCCTGTGCCAATTTAAGATCTTTAGGAAAAATATTATCAGGGCCTACTGCTTTGTTTGGATTAATAGACTTCAAAACATCTCTAACTATATCCCAATTCAAAGAAAAATTCTCTATAGTGGGAGTAATTCTATTAATATAAAAAGTAGTATCTAAATGTACTGGATCCAAGTTCTTAGTAAGATCATGTGCAATATCAATAAAATAGTTATTAATCAAATTCGCTTTCTGCCTATCATCTGAAATAATAGTGTTATTAGAATCTTGTAGGGGACCAATTTTATCACTTTTGATCTTACCAAGTATACGATTAGATATTCTCCAGAAATCTTTAGGTGAAGAAGATTCTTTAAATAGCCCAATCCAGTAAGAGGCCTCAGCTTTTCTGAGCATACTTCTAACAGCGTTTCTTTTAGCTCTATAGATGTCCCACTGAGGATTATCATGGGGTTTACCTTGAGCAGCTTTTAAACACTTATACCTTTGATTCATGGCCTTTCTGATTTCGGTATTGATCCAGGGAAGTGACTTGTGTCTGACCTTCACATTCCTTCGTTTGATGTTGGACTCTATAATGTCTTTAAACATGGTTTCCCATAAGTAAACACTGTCCTCAACATCCTCTACAGCAGACACAATATGCCATGGAGCTTCCTCTAAGGACCTCTGGAATTTTTCATTATCCATATCCTTATAGTTCCTTACTGTAATAAGCTTAGGCTTTGAATTACTCCTCCTTGTAGAAAAGGCAGCAAATATAAGATGATGGTCTGAAATGCCCAGGTCAATAGAACCAGCTAAGACATTTGATGCATGCAAATTAGGACTAACAATAATGAGGTCGATAAGTGACTTAGAGTTAGCTGTGATGCGCGTTGGTGATTCAATGACGTTAACGTAACCAAAACGCCTAAGAATTCTTTTCATTCTATTACAGTCATATGGCGCATCTTGATCTGTATCTGCCGTATTAGCTAAGAGATTACAGTTAAAATCACCTAATAATATGACATTCTTCCTCTTGATCCATATTTTATTAAGCAGGTCATGTAAGTCATCATAAAACGTGATTGATTTAGGTGGTCGGTATAGGCAGCCAAGTAAAGTAGACTGTGATCTTATGGTAATGTTAATCCATACAGCCTCCAAGTCCTGATGAATGTCCCACTTTAGGTTTTCAGAAATGTTCAAATTATCGCGATAATATATTACCACGCCGCCACCTTTCAAGCCATTTGATCTATCTCTTCTCACCGTGTTATAACCATATATTCTTATTAATTCATTTGATAGGTCTACGGTCAGGTGGGTCTCAGTAACGCCCAGGATGTCGAATTCAACCTCTTTTAATAGGAATTGAATTTCAGACAATTTATTAGTAAGACCATTGATATTTATGTGTCCAATCTTTAAGTTCTTGTTGTTGCCCATCGTAGTCTTTAACGTAGTGAAAACATCTTCGTCAGGTTCAGACACCACGTCATCGTCAAGGTTTAAGTCAAAAGAACTGGCATCGGCAAAGGGAAGAGCCCTCAGTTCACAGAAAGGGCAGTTCCAGAAGAAATGATCGAGGAGTTGAAGTTTGTTGTATTCACTTGGGTTAACTCTTCCACACTTTATGTGGCACCAACGGAGACAGATATCGCATTCTATTGCACGGTGAGTTTTGGCGACAGCTCTCTCGCAAATTGGGCACTTAGGGCTGTTAAGTGGGGGACCAGGATTAGGATTAATGTCACCACTAGTTGAGAGCCTTATCAAATTAAAGGTGCTGACTGAGTTGGGATACAGAGAAACCCGAGTTGAGAAGAACCTTCTACCGTGGGAGCGATGATACGTACCACGTGGAGGAAATGTAGCCAGAGTCGGGTAGAAAAAATCCTTTCGCCAATCCATGGCACACTCCGAAGCATCACTACGCATTTCATTGGCTTTTCCGAAGGCTTCGACATCGAAGAAGCAACAGTAAAAGCGAAACTGAACCAGAAAAGCATATAAAGTGACGGAACTCCAAGAAAAACGTCCAACCGCCATGGCTGACCACCGCTGATCATGTGAGAAACCGTCAAACATCTCACAATTAAATTACTGAGCGCAAATGTGTGGTGTAAACAAACTCACGGGTGAAATGGTGGTAATCCTACCGCGGAAGGAGTGAATTTCATTGTTTGGTCATGGTACTTTTCAGCACTATATTTGGGAAAAATCTCCGCACGGCCCCATACTTCATTATGCATGCACATTTCAACGCTGCTTTAGCGTAAGTAATTGTTGTTTACAGTTTTCGAATTCAAGAGCAGTTTTTGAGAGTTCGTTTCTGTAACCCTCCTAGATATTTTCTGTTGAATTCATTTAGGTACAATTCGGAATTTCATCAGTAATTTTAAAAGAATGATAAATCCGTAAATGTAGTCCATAAGTATTTATAAACAATAAATTCGTATCGGCGCCATCATTTAGTGAAGTTTTGTTGACACATTATCAGTTTACAATTCGCGAACTATCTCTGTAACCTGCTTGGATATTTTCTTTTGAATTAATAGAGTCACATCCTCGAGATTTCATCAGTAATTAAGAACGATAAATCTGTATATGTGGCAGAAGTGAAACACATTTTAAACTTCCCGTACGAGTTTAGGAAACTGTACTTAATTGACTCTCGATAAATTGGCTAGGCATACCTCGTTAATTATTTTATCATTTTGTAGCCCCAAAAGCCCGGATTATGACTCTGGAAGTACTGAACTTGTACAAGGCACCTTTCAAGGAGGAAGGTTTGAATAAAACTGCTTTTACGACCGTATATTGCACCCGGTTTACATAATTTATGTAGATAATTGCTTGAAAAAATACCTATTGTAATGTAGTTTGGGGAAGTTACTTATGCTCATAACTAACAAAGTTCTTTAAGTGTAGATAGCAATGTAATTATTGTTACACATGTGGAAGTTGAGTACCAAGGAACAGCTGATGAATGTTTGATGATTTTGGCACATCTGTGAACATGAGACATTTTGCATCACAATAAAAACTTTTCATGGAATACAAGAGTTCTTTGAGGTTAGAAAGCAAACCTGTGATATGAGTACATTGGATTAATTGGCAATTTGCATTTAACATAATTGACTGCTGCTTTATGAGAAATCCATATTTATGCAGAGATTTACTAAAACTTAGTTTGAATACTAAATTTCATGATCTTTAATATATAAACATATACATGTATGTATACCTCTTGGTAAATTTTGTATAGCATACCTTTTATTGAGCCAAAGTTTTAAGCCTCTAAAATTACTTCTTTTCTTAAAACCTTCTTATTCAAGGTTGAGAATTTCTTGGAATTTATGTGGACCTCAGGGTATTTAAATTGCCTCAAATTCAATTCCCAGAAATTCCCAAGAATTCCACCCTTCTTAAATTATAGGTAGTTAATGTGTAGCTGAGAATTCCTAGGAATTCCAAGGAATTTCTAGTCCTCACAAAACTGGAGTCTTCCTTTCCCAGAAATTCCCAGTAATTCCAAGCTTTTCAAATCAGAGCTTACTTGCAGAGTTGGGAATTTTTGAGAACTCCTAGGAATTCCTAGGAATTCCCTGAAAATTTGGAATTCAGTTCGCAAGAGTTATTTGCATAATTGGGAATTTTTGAGAATTCCTAGGAATTCAGCTCGCATTGTTTATTAATGATTCAAACATTCTTATGCTTTAAAATGTGGCAAAAAATATGATGAGCATCTACTGTTATGAAAGACTTACAATGGAAAAACCTGTTGCTGGTAGCTTAAGGCTTTAATGTTTAAATTTTCATGGGAAATGCTTTTCTTTGAAAGCAAGGATACAGAAGATTTCAAAGATGATAGAAGTTAAAGCTGTTTGCAAGCAATGAAAAGCAAATTGACAATCATACTTTAATGCTTGACATGTTTCACTCTTACATGTCAGTTGTGTGTACCTTCCATTGTAGAAGTGTCTTTAAAAATATATTTTGGTGTGGCTGTTGTTCTCTGTTGATCTTCATTGTCAAAAAAGCTACTAAAGGTACTGAACTTCAATTTTTATGTACACAAAACACCCTCCAAGGTGGAAGAGTAGAAGACCTCAGAATGAGAGTGTAGACGTGATTCTTCTCAGATGTCAGCTGGTAAAAGATAGATACCAAAATTATACTCCATAAGAAAAAGTACACTTCAAAAAAATCACACTTAACCCTTTAACTCCCATTAGTGACAAAGACAGAAATATTTCTCCTTACAATATCAAAACAATATCAACCATATAAGTGATGAGAATAAAGAAAAATATCAATTTGGGGATAATTAGTTTATCCAATACTAAATTCTCTGAACTAACATTATAAGAATTGTGTGGTTGGCAGTAAGGATAATTACAAATTTGATCTGGGAGTTAAAGGGTTAAGTGGTGGCATGATTGATATGTGATATTTAGAATGACCGAAACAGGAAAAATACATTGAGCTTTTTCCTATGAAATTAGATGTCCATAAGAAAAAGTACACATTGTCAAAAAAATCACACTGAAGTGGTGGTCTGGTTGATTTGTGATATTTAGAATAACAGAAAAAAGAAAAACGCATTGACCTTTTTCCTATTCCCCAGTAAGTTAGTTAGATTTTGGATTCTACATTCAAACTGGGTGAGATTAAATGAATTCATATCATGCTTCATTATAGTTTGTTTACATGGAAAGATGATTATTATTATAGCTTCACAGATGTTTTGGTTGCCATCCCCATAACATAGGATGTTTTAAGAACTTTTTTCCTTTCTCTTCGATACTATTTACTATTTCTGGAGCACAATTAAAAGGAAGCAGGCTATAAAAAAATAATTTTTCATTTTGGTAATTATTTGAATATATCAGTAACATTTGAAGTTTTCACGCATAACACGATGATCAAGCTGAAGATAGCCTCAAAAAGAAGTGAACTCCACTGTACCAATTAGGTGACCAATTTGGAAACTTGAGTACTAAGTAAATACACCTGAGCTTGCAATTCTGATTACTAAAATTTGTTGAGGCAATTAAAATGTCATTCCCCATGCAGGAACCTTCCATGTGACCTGAACAGTCATATGTTATGAGACAAGTTTAGAAAAATACTTTTGAGTTGGTAGAACTATTGTAAGTACAGCAGCACCTTGTAACAAAAATTAATGATCTGCTGTAGTCATGAACATTTGGGAGAACTTATGGTGGTAATTGACCCTTTTTTTGCTAGGATGCAAAGGGTCTGATGATTGCAATGTATATCTTTTAGCTTTCAAACTCTCAATTTTGAATTAATTGTAACTGTTTACGATATCTATTTCTCTGTACCTTGAACCCCTCAAACGTTGAAGGATGTGAGTCCATTACCTGACTTCCTTTGTTTGCAATTGTTTGATTATATAATATTTCTGTGTAAGTTACCTCATTGTAACATGTAATATTATTCTTTAGATTGCATTAAATACTCTTGCTCAAGCTTTCATTAATGCATGGTGTTTCTTACCAATGCTCATAACCATCTAAACATTGATATAAGGAATTGGTGACAAGATATGTGAGTTTTAAAGGGTTGGAATCTGGAAAAGCATGGATCCCCCTTTAATTAGGAATAAAATTAAGGGGGACCCTCCTATTTTGATTCATGCTTTTTCTTTAACCTGCCTCCTTCCTTGGAATGTTTAGTGAACATTACATTAATAGGCATCTACCAAATGCACAAAGCAAGAATATAAATGCCTCAGCTTAAAAGCCAAAAACTTAAAAAAAGTGAGTTGTGCACACCATATCTTACTTTTTATCCTTTGGATAGTTATTCAAATAAAATAGTCATTATTAGTCTCGTTCACTCTCACTTTCCACTGAGCTTGTGAAAAGATGATAACCTAAGTATTTCTTTAAATGAATAAAGGAAAGCCTGCCCTTTCACCACAGATAGTTCTTTGTGCATTATCAGTACAAACCTAATCTAATTTGTACATGAGGGTGATTGTTCCAGGTAGGCTAGCTTAGTTCTGAAAATTTCTACGATTTTACCTCACGAACCTACATGTAGACTGAATAAACAGAAACTTGAAAATTATTTGTTGTCTTTTTGAGGTGTGCATCAAAATTTCAAAGTAATCGCAGACTTGAACTGGGATTATGACTACTTCAAATGAATTTATTACGTGCCGTACAAGTACAGGCAGGTGTTGTAAAAAAGTTTGCTTAACTTTTTCATTAGTACACATTTCATTTTCTGAGAATCTTGTTTATTTGGCTAATGCTGAATTCTAATTTTTTAACCCTATTTTATTTTCTTGTGAATATTCTTAGATGTCCTAGTACTTTCAGTATTTCAGTTGGGTGGAGGCCTTGCTTGTGGATGATCTTGATTTTTTTGGTAGAATAGTTTGAAACTTTTGCCACGATGACAACCAAAAGTAGAGTACGTAAATGATCCCAAACGCATCAACACAATTGATACACTGAGTGTTGCCGTGGTTGCAAACAACATAGGTCACGCGGAGACTCAAATCATAGCGGGAAATTCCATGGTAATTTTAAATAGAGCAGTACCAAAACACAAATTCAACCAAATCTTTTTGAGAAAAATGAACAATAGCAACGAATTTTCGCCTCGAATATTCGCCACATAGAACGAATTTTCACTCAAAAACCTTGAGTCGCATTAAAGCCATCAAGGAATATGTCGCCGAAAGTTCGAGCCGTTCAAAACAATACATGCCTCGAAAATTCGCGGAAATGTCGTCGAGGTTTCGTTTCGGTCAAGAATTCGTCCAAAAACTAGGAATTTCTTCGAATTTCGTCGACAGGTGTTTGCATCACTTTTGCACAATACTGTATCTGTTAATATTCATGTACTTGAAATAATTACACGAAATCTTATAGATATATGGCACATTATTTTTTCCTCTGATCCTCTTAACACTTTCTTATTTGTAGGGATTGGTATTGGCTGTAAAATTAAAGTCAAATCATAGCTTTGTGCACAGCCTATGCATCAAATTTGTGTAATAAAATATTGTATCTTTAAAACTAGTTTATCAGAACAAGAATGAGTTACCAGGCACATCTATAGCTTTCACAGTCATAGTTTCCAGGTTAGAATTAAGTCACTGCCGACTAAAATCCTCAGTTCCTTTGCCCTGACAGCCCAACCTCATCAAAACATTGGCAACAGGAGCAATTAACTAATTAATGATACTGACAAGAGAGCCTATTCCCAAATACACCCTCCACAATCCTGTCAGCTCATTATGAACATGGCATTTAAAACATTGTGTATCTGCCACAACGTTTTCATTTCCCCGACTAATTATTTTGTAATGGTGTTTACAAGTTGTGGTAAATGGTTGGGTTGAAATATAATATAAAGACTTGCCAGTAGAGTCAAATGGAAACTTTTTACATATCAATAAAATTTCTTGTTGCGTCTCATGTTAACATGTTGCAACAACTCCACCTTCCAGCAAATTTAATTATTTGCAAACATGAGAAAATATCATCTAAATTTTTTTCAACCTATTTAATAAAGCTAACTTTGAAACTAAAACGGAAACTTGATTGATGTTTGGAATTGATTTCTGTGACGTTAAAAATGAAATCCAGGTATTATCTCAAGTTTTCTGAAAGACACCCATATCAAATGCAGTTACAGCAGAGGTTACCGAATTAAATTACAGAAAGAAATCTAAAAAAAGACGTCGTGTATTTCCAGCCAGAGGAAAATCATAAAATTAGAGTAGCCAAAGGCGTAAAAGTTTAAGAAAATTACAGGTTCAACCATGAGTTAAAAATTACTTTTCTTTTAATTTTCTATGCTAAACAGGGGAGGTTGAAACGTTAGGGAAAAACTGTGAGGCAAGCAGTCATACCTGGCAACTTCAAGAGAAGATATAAGAGAAGCTCATATGATTCTGGCGTATTGTTTTATTAACTCACTGTGCTCACGGGTATACACTTCAATCGTCCACTGATGTCTCAACGCAAAGTAGTTTACCGTCATTCTTTTAAACTTTGGCTCCTTTTCCCAAACCGAAATTAAAAGTCACGCTCAATAGAATACAATTTCAACCGATGCTGACATCATACACTTCATCTGAAGAGGAAAACATTCCCTATCTTCGAAAATTTTCTCTAAACATCAAGAACAACAACAAAGGTCTTGAGCTGTTTGAAGATACCGCTGACTGCATGCGTGTTGATCACTTTGCAGGTTGTGAGAACATCGTCCCCACATCGTCCCCAGGTTCCAGACCTCGGCCTTCGCCCCCACCCAGAACTGGTCTCTAACAGAGCCCCTTCAAGAAAGTCTTCTTCAGCCAATGCTGGAGAGTTTTACGTTACCTTTTATTCAGTATAATAGAGGGCTGAAAAATAGACTATCAAGAGCCCCGCTTTAAGCCTTGGCTAAATCTATACATTAGGTCCATTTGTTAATAAACATTGAAAAAAAGTTATTTGCGTGGTGCCGATGCCAGATTGTTGACATCTGTCTGGCGGACATGGTGTTGTTGACTTGTTGTTGACTGTGTTGTTGGTTTAATCAGGGGAAGTCTGCCTTTTAGCGAGCTGTATGCCAAATGCTAGATATAGTTGCTATACGCGGTTTTGGTAACAAAAAAGATTTTAAAAGAAACGTAGGAAGTTCCCATGTTTTGACGTCAATACGACAAGATAAATGTAGAGGCACAACTTGTAATTGAGCACTTACTAGAAACGCATTCTTCTCCCAAGGATGCAACCCGACCCTTAAAATCACAAAATGTTTTATACCAAGAACATAATAAGTAATCATATAAAAGTCATCTAAAGAGCTTTCATACACCACTTCACCACTTTTTGCATCATACTCTACAAAAACCATGAAAAAAAACCTGTCCAACATGATTTCATGTTTTAGTACATGTAGTACAATGCCATCACATAAACATGGCCACATTATTTACCTCAAAAGACACCTCCCTTCTATCTTCAAGATCTGCTTTATTCCCCACAAGAGCACCAAAGACAAATGGACGGTCCCATGGATAGGTCAATGGAGGGGAAAATCCAGTGAGCCTGTGAAGCAACTCCTTTGCCTCCTCAAATGAACGTCTCTGTGTTATGTCATACACAACAATAAGAGCATATTCTGGTCTATTAAAAATAGTTCGGAAGATATCTAAAATGTTCCACATTTCCATCTTGTCAAAATCCACTCTTCGTCTTGCAACATGGAAAGACTCTAAAAGGACAAATGAACATGGATTAAAACTTAGATGACTGCATGAATTTTTCAAAAATTAATTTAATTGCGTCCATGCTCATTGTTAAACGTTTTGTTACCTTTCCAAGTAGAAGAATGGTGGAAACGATAAAGATCCCGTATTCTCCTCTCGAGAGATTTGTATGTTTCAAACTGGCTTCCCATTTTTTCTAAACCGAGGCAAAAAAACAAAGAATTGATAACTTGAACACAAATCATAATGACTACTGTATTTTCGACTTATTTTTTAAGATATGATGAAGAGTGCAAAGGTCAGCAACAAAAATTACAAACTTGAGCTTAAAAAGCTTTCAACTTTTAAAAGAAGACATCAATCAACTATTGGCCTTTAATAGTTATTTTCCGTGACACAACCATGAAGGTATCTTGTAATTTCAACAATCAAAATATTACATGTACATAGGAAACAAAAACTAAAAATTTAAGTCATACTAATAAATTGACCATGATTAGATCAATCTCGTTTGCACTTACCTATAAGTATTGAGCAAACTTGCAGTTCTGGATTTTCTATACTCCTGATCTGAACTTCCATCTGTGAACATCAAGAATGATGCAAAGCCTTTCTTAATAGTGACGTTGTGCTTTGTTTAATAGAAACTTAAGGAGTACTCCTCCTCCCTGGGAAAGTTAGCATTTACTAGTTAACTAATCAAGTTGCTTAAGCAGGGTGCTTTAATTATCATAAAAAAATATGAAAACAAAAAACAATCAAAACATTTGCCATAAAATTACATTATAAAGAGTTGATCTCCACTGTATCCTATAAATACATCTTTAGTTAAACAGACTCAGGTTGATAAAATCATTACTACTAGTGGCAATTATAAAGTAAAAATAGTTTGGGTTTTTTTCCTTGAAATTTTTTTCTAACAAAAGAATTATAGAAAGTAGTCCGAACAAATGGATCTATAACAATCAATTATATGTTCCAAACCATCTTGACCTGGAATTTGAAATTTCAAACTACTAACAAAATAAATTCATTAACTAGGTTCCACAAAAAGTTACTTGTAGGAAAAGCCTCACCCATAGCCTCCTTCAAAGAAAGTTTAACTTGGTGCCTTCTTCCCCTACATTATTTTCCAGCAAGCAAATAAAGTTTTTTTCCTTCACTTGATTGAGTGCATTATTTTTCATAATACTTCTACATAGACAAGTGGTTTGAATAAAACAGTAGAAAGGGGATGTTGATTGACAGCAAGTAAAATGGTTTATTTTATATGATCTAGAGGTCACTACAGGAGGAATTAAGTTCTGTTGTCTCACCCTCCTGGGAAATCAATCCTTCCCTCTGCACCAATGAGAAAATAATTTCCACCCAAAAAGCCTTTTTATAAGAATTCTCAACATAAATTAATAGAGAAAGCAGAATTATAAGAGCCAAACTTAGCATATATATATATATGATCAACATATCAGGCACATAATGGATCAATAAAAAGAAAACCAGTTTTAATATAAATTTTTGCACAATTTAGTCTCCAGTAACATTCACAATGGCTGTGAAGATAATTCTCTGTGTTAAGCTATCATAATTTAACACGCTAGTTAAAATAAAAAACTTTGACTGATAATGGATTGTTTCCTGCAGAGGATTCAGTTTATTTAAGGTATTGCTGAGCCATGTAGTGACTAGCGGTAATGTCCAAAGTGACAATTAACCAACAGTCAGATTTATGTGGGCAGTTATGAGTAACAAAGCATGATGATCAATCAGAAGGCAGTTAGTTCAGCCAGCCAGTTTGCTCAACTGGTTGCTTTCAAGTGACTATGCTCTGTTTATTTGCAATTATTTAATCAAGGATCTTTTCATCTATTTGTTTAGTGCCATTATCTTGTATCTTTCATTTATTCATCACTTGTAAAGTCTAAAAAAGTGCTTTTGTAGCTCTGAAAAAAATTAATCGTCTATTCTCCAAAAGTTCTTTAGTAACCCTTGGTGACACCACAATGCACTACCTTTTCTGAGCCCTAATTACTTGGGGAGTGGCATGGAAAAGAATCCCTGGCTCCATGGAGCCATTCATGGAATCCAGTCAAATGTGCTGGCTCAGTTTCTAAGATATAACCTCACCATTCTCTCCTCAGCTTAAATACAATGTCAAAAGCTATTCCTGATCCATGCTACTAAGTCTAGCTGCCAACCGTGCAATCTAAAGATGAAGTTAAGGGATGTAAGTTTCTAAAAAAACTCTCGTGCTGCGTCAGTGGGAAAGTATAACAGGGTAGTTTAGTATTATCAACCGAGTTGATAACATAAATTGACCACCGTAAAGAGTTTCAAAGCTAACGTTTTGAGTTTAGCCCTTTTTCAGAATGAATTAAGGAATTGTGAGTTGTGTGTATTTGTATGCAGAAAATGGAGCCACACCATTGATGGGAGTATAGTGACATGAAATTAAGAATAAATGAGTTGAATGAAAACGCTCGTTGATATCGTGGGAGTTAAGAGTGCTGATCTGAAAGATAAACTATTTTTCTAGTTTTTTGCAGCTTTAAAGATTAAGTTGTCAGCAATACAGTATAGAGATCTGGTTGTCATTGATGGAATATAAAGATCTTGTTGCGCTGTCGTTGGTTGAAAGAGCGTGCTCTGTGAGGGTATAGAGCATAAAGTTGAGCTTAAGCTGTCACACCACCTGCCACATTGTACTATTTTCGACCCTTTCCAGAACTTCTCTCCCTGATAAGTTGAGGGGAAGACCACATCAGGCACTGCAGCCGAGGTTTATAGCGCTGTCATCTCGAGAAATCTTCATGTTCCGGTGAATTCGGCTGTCGATCATTCATAAAACACACGTCTTGAAGAGTTTTTTTCTAATTGTCATGTGAAAAAACTTGCCTGTTTTTATAGGCCACATTTTAACAGGATTTCACTGAACATTTCACTCTCAGATTCTGTATTAGAGACTAAAAACTTCAGGCAGAAGTGTTAAACTCAACCTGCCAAAGTGTCGTGTTTCTCCCTACCACACAATATAAAGATCTAGTTGTCAATAGTGCAATAATAATGCATAATGATAATGCAATCAATCCAACCGTGCATATGCACCTAACACTCTAGCAAAATTATTGGAATGAAACTCTGATTGTAGCTAAATTAACCAGTTACCAGACTCATAGGTAGAGGACCATGTGATTAAGTGACAAACGATGCCTGCTATCAAACAACAGAACAGTTAATCAACAACAGAGCAGGCCTATGATGGAGCAACATCTAATAGCCGGAATTCTAATGAGGATTGACATGCACCATTGATAGCATGTCAAAACACGCCAAAAGCAACAGACCAAGGAGCTCTAAATAGCAACACTTAAACTTTCAATTTAATTGCCTGACGAAGACTAACAGTAGAGCAGTTGAAATGTTGCGATCAATACACAATTATTAGCCTGACTCTTACATTGTGGGACAAACGATTAAATGTTCATTTATAGAATCTTAAACATAAGAGATTTTTGAGGACTGGTTAAACCATGAAAATTTTGCGTCGATTTAAGTAGGTGCCCTCCTTTTAGTGGGTCGTTAAGTATTCAGATATTCATGCTATTTGTTAGGTTCATTTGCGAATCAGTGGGGTTCTCGTCGGATTTCACTCGTAAATAAAAAACCGCTATAGAAATCGGAACGCCCTATGGTGACATGTGTGACAATTTTCTTTTGTTTATCGTCCAAAAACGAACAATAGCCCCAATTCCTAAAAGTTTTGCTTTAAATTCTTAACCACAAAGCGAGGAACGCCGAATTTTAAAGGTATTATACCATACACCGTTATAAACATAAGTTAAGTAAACTGCCTCGCGTATGCGAACGTCAAATTGCAAGAATTGAACTTTGTCGTCTGCCTTTCGGTTTTTAGAGCAGTAATGTGAAAATATCTGCCGTATTAGGAGCTGTCAGACTCGATGATATATATTTCCTTTGATCGAACTTTGGAAAATTATCGGAATGTTCGCGAATGCACGACTTGCAAACACGCTTCACACGCATCGCTTTCCAAGCTCTCTCAATAAAGCTCACAAAATGACCTTTTTTATTTTATGCAAATCAAAATTGAAAACCCTTGGCGAAAATAACTTGAATGCATAAAATGTCTGCAGTCATTCTTTGGAATTCATGCTTCACACACGCCGATAAAAGATGGCTGTGCATAAATTAAAACACCAATAACAAGAATTAAAATGCGAACTTTGGCCTACAATCATCATATATGCTCATTCAAAGTCTCTTTTCAAAGCTCTGAAAATGCTCTATTTTAACAAATACAAATCAAGCTTGAGAACCTTGAGCGAAAAACTTGAAGGCATACAATGTTTTCAATCATTCCTTGGAGTTCATTAACACGTTAAAACAAAAGGATCCACTTGTAGACGCTGCCGCTCGAGGTCGCTTAATTGTGCTGTAGTTTCAGTCCTTTGAGTCTTCCTCCAAAAGATCTCACCTCTTCCAGAACGAACGAATCCGAACTTAGTCATTATGCTTTCTGTGGTTCTACGTGGCCCCCAAAGTGAATACCCAAAGAAATAAATCGAGCTTTCTATGCACAAAATCCAGCAGTAACACCCATTTCTGAATGACACACTTACATCGACGTGAAGTTGTAACGTTATAAAATTTAAGATTTTCAGCGGAATTTTATGACGTGGTACCTTTGCCAAATGAAAATAAACCTTACGATAAAATCACAACATTCTCCTCTTAGGAGAAAAACAGAGATTTCCGTATAGCCCCGTAATATTTTAAAAAAATCCGTAGTCCCGAAGGCAAGTTTTTGTTTACGTCATTGCTTTCTTTATCCAAGAGCTGTATGCATAACGAAGTCGCCCTATGGAGTTCTATGGGAATTATCGGCTAACTGTTATGACTTGGTTCCCGTTGCCGATTGAACTACAAACCTATTAATCAAATTAGAACATTCCCTCTTGAAGAGAAAATTTCAGTCAATAGAATCCAAATTGCTGCAAGTTACCCGAGATTAAATCATCACTCGCTTTCTCACCTGATATCACAGAACATGACTAAAAATCAAGTATCTAAATACTCTGACAACTGTCAATTGTGCTTCAGTTACGATTCATTGTCGTCCTTAAAGCATATTTCAAAATAAAATCAAAATGCTTAGAAGTCGAATTCTCTCTTCACTGATATGTAAGTATGACGTTGATTGCAACTCTTCCTTACATTACGCTTACTGGACATCAAACACCTCTTACCTCAGCAGGAGAAACTACAGACTATACAGGAGCGAGAGATGTTAAAAAAATAGCCATAACCTTCGCCTAAACAGCAGATAAACACTCCAATTGAGTAAAAAATCACTTCCGCCCTTCTTCGGCCCAACATGCACTGCCCGGCAGTAAAGCGTTCACTCCTTTTATGTAAATGAACGAAACCTGATCCAGTTGAACTCATGCGTGATGTGCTTGACTTTGATTTGAGGGTGGTCACGATAAGTTAAAACAAGCGAAATTTGTATGATAATTGCACACAATCATGAATATAGATCGCAAGATTGATCACGCTATCTCAGTGCACCTCGCTCACGGTAATTAATTTTGATCCTGTATGAGTGGACCTTAATCTGAAGGATTTCTAATGTTGAATAAACAAATAAAAGTTTATTTCGGTTTAAGGACTAGTTGATTTTTGTTTGTTTTTTACAACTGTTTTCCCAGTCCCTACTCTTTTTACTTCTATGTCTTCTTTGTTCTGCGTCACTCGTGAACGAAACATGTTGTTACAAAGAGGATAGTTGACAGACGTAATTGCAGATGGTGCCAGTTGTAAGACTTACAACAACCAACAACTCGTATCAAGAAATGGTATCTTGTTCCGGCTCATCTTTTCACATTAAGTATTAAACAATAGTCCTTTTGTTCTTTGAAGCGCTGAAGGACTTTGGCCGAAGCGACGCGAGAAAGTTTGTGACTAGTCGGAAAAAAAATTTTCTGCCAAATTGCAAAATTTTTTTCTCGGACAGTTTGTTGTCATACTCGTAATAAATTTTGGTATCACTCGTATGATTACAGACCGGATTAGACTCCACTCAGTCCCATCACCATTACTTATTATGCACACAAAGAATTAATTCTGACACTGCGTAGCGCACGCGAGATTTAAACTGCTCTCCTACTATGAAAGATAAATCTGAGAGCTGCGAAGTCGTGATTCGGTAATCCGTCGAGCGAGAAAGTGAAAGTTTCCCCCTCCAACTTTCTCGCTGCTATTTTCTCCTCTCAAATGTTCTTTTCGCTGTCTGCATAGAAAATCGTGATCGGACAGAGTAGAAAGGGACTGCTCGTAGTCTATGACTGCATGGCGAACGCCTCGCTTCCTTGGCTAAATGCATGCTCCCATCGTCAGTGCCTAGCGTAGGGCATCTCTGGATAAATAGTTAAAGATATCTTTGACCAGTTTAAAGCAAGATAAAAGCAAACAGAGGCGATATCATAGTTATAGGCTACCGCCTTCTAAGCTTTAATATTATTTTTTATTTATTACAGTTTTCTCCAAACCATAAATTATAACATTAAATTAAAATAAATAAATGAATAAAGGTGGAGAGGGAAGCATCCAAAAAGCGCACCAGGCACCATGCGAGGGATACTCCCCAGTAAACTAAAATATGATTAAAAAAATATCTATAATATGAAATTTAAAGAAGAAAAAATACATAAAAATATAAAATAAATCTAAATCTAAAATTAAAAAATCTAAAAATTCTACGATATACTCCGCTGAGAGTAGACTAAGTATTACCAAAAAATTATATAACTTTATGCTCAAAACTAGAAATACTAACAGATTCTTCTATACCACTGGGTAAGCTATTCCATTCATTGATAATGCGGAGTAAATAACTGTACTTAAAACTAATACTTCTACTATACATACTAACAAGGTCAAGAGAGTCATTTTTCCTTAAATTATAATCTACATTACGTTTTTTACAGAATAGCAACTTATCAGAAATATCTATATTGTAATGCTCTTTCATTAAATTAAATAAAAATACAACATCCCTGCTAAATCTCCTATTATATAAACTTTGTAAATCTAATTGTTTTTAGTCTAATATTATAATCCTCGTTATACTTCAGGATAAACTTGGTTGCCCTCCTCTGAATTGCCTCTATTCTATTATAATTACGTTGAGTTTGAGGATTCCAGGTCTCACATGAATACTTAGGCAATGGTCTAACAAGACTACGGTATAATGTTCTTAATCTAGTAATATCCTTAAAATCCATGCTCCTTCTTTTCACCAAACCAAGAGCCTTATTAGCCTTAGCAGTTATAGAATCTATATGTGAATTCCATGATAAATTAGAGCTAGTAAGCAGACCTAAGTCCTCATATGTATACATACACAAACACTGATCATTTATGTAATAATCCCTAACAAGAGGACTCCTTTTCCTAGTGATTCTCATGATCTTACATCTCTTAGTACTAATTTTTATTTTATTATCCTCACACCAGTCAGAAATCGTATCCATGTCACCCTGAAAAGATGACATATCCTCTGGAGAATTGATAATCCTATATAATTTGCT
This sequence comes from Pocillopora verrucosa, assembly GCF_036669915.1. NCBI lineage: Eukaryota > Metazoa > Cnidaria > Anthozoa > Scleractinia > Pocilloporidae > Pocillopora > Pocillopora verrucosa. The sequence continues at coordinate 9,674,173 of NC_089316.1, read as the reverse complement.
ATCATCAGCATATAAAAGCAATTGAACTATCCTTACTGATAACCCCTGGAAAATCATAAATATAAATAATAAAAAATAAAGGTCCCAACATGGAGCCTTGAGGCACACCAGAGGTAATTGTTAGCCAATCAGATACTTCCCCTTTTACAACCACTCTCTGCTGATAGTCAGTAAGATAATCTCTACACCATTCCAAAAGACTACCACCAACTCCATACGTGTATAACTTAGTCAGAAGAATGGTGGGATTCACAAGGTCTTAGCAAAATCGATAAACATCACATCAACTTGTCCACTGTTATCGAGGGCCTTAGACCAGTCATGATGTACCAAGAGAAGCTGTGTTGTACACCATCTACCCCTTAGGAATCCATGATGAGAAGTATTAATAAACTCAATAACTTGTCCATAAATTGTTCACCTTTATGCAACCGTCGCCCCTACCCGTCCTCCGCACCATCTTTATCTGCACCGAATTTTTCTTTCCTTCAGTCTTTCCGAGCGCTTAAATTTTCCGCTCGTATGTTAATCGGAAACTTCGAAAATCCCTCATGTGTTCTGAAACTGTTGCGTCATTGTTCAAAAATGGCCACATAGGGCCATTTTTCGCTTGTACAACAAAGCCTATTGTTGTCAATGTTGAGCCACTTTTCTTGATTCTGCGTCACTCGTGAACAAAACAGGTTCTTACAAAGAGGATAGTTGACAGACGTAATTGCAGATGGTGGTTGTCAGACTTGTAAGTTAAGTAACAAACAACAAAAAAAGAAATTTCGTCTTTATTTAGGGGGGCTGGCGGGTGGAAAGAGGAAGCCATTAGAACTCAGAGCAAATTTTTGAAGCACGGACAAGAGCTAAAACTAGGGACCTGATTAAACGGTCTCTGATACTAAAGAACTCTCCCCCTCAAGACAACTTAGTTGCGAGTTAAACAAAAAACACACACAAAAGTAGAAAACATACAGACTCCATTTCGTACATCTTTTTATTGGGTCTATCACAAATTACACATAATCTTTCTTGGTATTCGGTCCATTAGTCATCCAGCTATAAAGCCAACAGCCTTTTGTCCGGGTTTAGTTTTGGGCCCAGACTTCGCCTCGCCTTGTTTTGTCAGAGCTAAGTACCAGGCAGAATTAAAAGTGGATTGGTAAGAATTGCGCTTCATTCCAAAAATCTCTTTGAAGACGCAAAACGTAAGTTTTAGATAAAGCATACATTTTTGAGGACGTACGCTGTTCATTTGTATCGAGTTTTCGTGGTTTGATAAGAATTTTTATGTGAAACATAAAAATTTATTTTCGGAATTTCAATAATTATTTTGCCGAAAATGAAATAACAAAGAATATAGATGCCCCCCCCCCCCCACCATATTTGACATATTTACTTACTATTGGCCACGTTTGCCACTAAATACGTCATAGTACTGAATAATTCTAATTTACCCCTTACCCCATTGGAAATCCAGAGCGCTTCAGTCCTCTGATCTTGTTTCAATAAAGGTTTTACCCTGATTACTTAAGATAAAGTTATTACAACCACATAAATTGAGCTTTAAGATGATGAAAAATTTTCCTCGTTAAAATACATGTATTGCAAATGTTATTTTCGTGCAGTTATTATATTTATTAAAGCATTTATCACCAAGAGAAAATAACTTATCGCAATATTCACAGACACATCCGTAGAGTTCATAACTGTACGATCGTATCGTAACTAAGAGAATATAGTTTATGTCGAAAATTTTACGAACTGATGGGTTACTCGGGAAAAAAATAGTTTAAGATTCGTGTTGAGATGGAGTAGGGTATTTTTGAATTTCTGTGTTTAACCTTTGCATTTGTTGACTCCAGCCCAAGCTGTGTAGTTTTTCGCCTCCAAAAATTCTTTAATCAAATAAACACCACATCCCTTAGAATATAAGTCAACATCGCTACAATTTCAGTTCTAAAGTTCTAAGACTACTAAAGTGAAACGTGTATTTAATTATATGTGATTAAAATCTCAGAAATTATAGATTAAAGTAATTAGAGACCCTACCTCTCTCCCTGACTGTAAATAAAATTTCAATGTTATTTTTGTTATTTAAAAGATTAAAGTTCCATGCATGTTAACTTAAACCCATGTTTATGATCGCTTGATTGGCTACCGAGAAGAAGTTAGGGCGAACCTGTCAGGCAAAACAAATTTGCTCATTAAAAGATCACAGCTCCCCTACCAGAGACAAGATTGCAAATCCTTCACCTAAGTCTGCCATTTTGTTTATTACTTGCCTAGCTCTTCTGAGAGAGACTAGCGTTTTAAGGAGGACGGCAGCTCAGTAATTTTCCGACGTTTAAAACTGAGCATCTAGACTCAGGTCATTCAATATCATAATCTAGATTCAAGTCATTGAATATCGTGATCTAGATTTAGGTCATTCAATATCATGATCCACACTCAGGTCATTCAATGTCATGATCCACACTCAGGTCGTTCAATATCATAATCCACGCCCAGGTCATTCAATATCTTGATCCACACTCAGGTCATTCAATATCATGATCCACACTCAGGTCATCAATATCACGATCCAGACTCAGGTCAGTCATTATGAACCGTCAGTGAGACACACTTAATGAACCTTGAGATAAAAAATTTTGGTTGAAAGTCTAAAACATAAATTTGTCTTCCAATCTGTCATTACGTTTCTCGTAACGCACATCACGCACGGGTTTAGCTAATCCGGGCTCGTTCGGTGATTTTTCATTGAATTGGAGGAAGGATAATTGCTTTTACAAACTGAATTGATCATTTAAATTGGCCACCTTAAATTATTTTCTCAAGCTGACATTTCGTCTTCGAAAAATAAATAATTTGATTCCCCAGCACTCGACCGAAATGTATTTTCCACCTTTTTCTACCCATGATTTAGAAGATTTTGATTCTTATCAACTTCTGCCCTTGAGTACACGTAATACAAAATAGCTACCCTCACAGCTGTACCTCTGAAATTCTTGTGAACGAAAGAAGAATGAGGGAAACGATTTCGAGGTCATTTAATTTTTATGCACGTGTAGGTGTTTGAAAACACATGAATTGAGCTTGTAGTTGTAAATTAAGTGAGTGAAAAGACAAAGAGCCAACGCTCGAAACGTCAGCTTCGAAGCTCTTTACGGTGGCTATTTTACATTATCAACTCAGTTGTTAAAACCAAATTATCTTCCTATACTCCCCCAACGACGCAGCACCACAGTTTCTTTAGAAACCAGCCTTCTTTATTCATCTTTCTTAGTTTTATTGAGTGGTTCCGCTTAAGTGAACTTTCGATTAAAGTGGGAAAAAATACCAACAGGCTGTTTGGACTTTGTAAAGGATAACCACTATCGCCTCATAGAGGACTTTGACAGCCGACCGCTTAATAAAAGGTGATTGGTTAGTAAAGGTTTTACTTAACTTGTGATTTAGCATGGACACGACCGGAAATATGCGACTGTCGCACAAGCTTGTAATGGAGCGCAACAACCCCGAAGAGCCTGAATTCAGTGTAAAATACGGTGATTATCTTAGGAATTCTATTTGACAAGGATATTACTCTGAAACTCTAAAATAGCTCATTTGAAACACGGATATCATCAAAAGCAGAAGATCTCCGTGATAAATAAACAAGTATTTAATGTCTTAATTTAAAATTGCATAAATAAATAAATGATTGTTTTTCTCTTAGGAAGAGAGCGCGACAAAAAGGACGCAAAGGTAATAAAAAAAATGTAACTCGCTGACGAAGGAAAATTATGAAGAAATTAACGCATTGTTATCATCTAATGAGGGAAAACCATGATTGAAGGTAGGCAAAATGGATTAAAAGCGTTGTCATTCTATCACACAAGATAAAACCAACAAGCGTGCTGAGTTACTTGTTATTGACTGAGTGACCGGCCACACTGCGAATCGAGCCGCAGTAGTCCTAGACGTACAACTGAAAAAATGTAAAACAAAAAGTAGATAAGCTACATTTGAACGATTGTGGAGAAGAAGTTCAGTCGTCTTGTCTCGAGTGTTGGACAAAAGTTAAAAAATTAACAGTCCCCATGAGGAATCGAATGTCAAACCTTTTGATTTCGAGCTCCGATGCCCTCACCACCGGGCCACAGAGACCCCACGATGAGTTACGCCATTATTAGTATCATGGTTGAGACGCGTCTTTCATACAGCTTCGATAAGCAATGTCGAAAGCGTCATAAGAACGAGAAGAGACGAAAAAACGCCTTTCTTAGTCACTTTGTCGTGCTCAAAATTTACCATCTTTCTTATTTGAAAGGTTATTCGAAGAAGTTAATCAACTCTACAAAGAGCGATATGCCGCCCTAATCCATGGCAAGTTCTAGAAAAATCAAATGCCCCAGTTGTCTTGTATAAGAAGGCGAATTTTGGTACATCAGCTTATGTAACAGGCGCCATTGTAATTTCTGAGGTTTGCTTCACAGCGGTGGCCGGAGATTGCCACCATGTGCCGCGATGGAACGTGCGCTTGGGACTACGGCGCGATCGCAATCGCTCTGACAGTATGATTTGGATAAATTTTTGACAGTGACGCCAGTTTGGATATATCTTTCATAATTCCTGTTATGTTTTGTCTTTAAACGCGAAACTGCACTGTACGAGTGTTAGCCATGTTTGAAGGTTTTGTTACTGCAATTAAGCTTATGACAATCTTAGAGCGTGAAAACCTTAGAAAAGCCGGTAAGTCCATTTTCTAGTTTAAACGAATAAATGCTTATAAATCCAGTGTAGCTCCTGAATTTTAGTCCCCAAAAGAAGAAATACCACGTATCACTGAAGAGTATAGGTTGAGGAGCTTAAATTTCTGTCGCTTACCCTGCCGGCTTTTCTACCTTCTGCAATTTTTTTTTCTTTTTTTTTACCCAAAGAATAATGGGGGAAGGGCGGGCCCTCCCCTAGATCGGCCAATGATATGTTTTAACACACGCACATTCCAAGTCGGACACTTATTACCTGGAAAGGAGTTAAGGACACCGCTTAATCAAATAGTTAACACATAGCTCCAATAAAAAATTTCCGTTTCAGTCTTTTTAGAGATTTTAGCCCATTTGAACTGAGTTCTCCCAAAATTTCCTTTCATAGGCGTTTCATGTTCGTGAGAGGAAAGTACAATGTAGGAGATTACAGACAACAAAAGGAAAACATTTATATGACCCAATCTTTTTAGTTTACTGTATTTCATAGTATATTCATCTTTTTAAACATATAGTACAGTACAGAACAGTGATACTCTACCAATACTACATTTTGGTGCTTACTTTTACACATGTATATGAAGACAAAGGTTGATTATATTTTTAGTTGACAGGGGATTAATTAATGACCGGAAATTTTCATCAAAATCTTTTAATGGATCTAGCTAAAAGCATACGTTGGATACTTAGCAGCTTTCTACTCAGTCTCGAACTCGGTTGTCAAACATATCCGATTTCAAGAAAAAGGGATTTTGCAGGGAACATCTGATGTGGGTGGCAGATCCTTGCTAAACTGATAATATATAGCATCTAAATAGTTACCACTAAACCACAAAGTTAGTGCATACAGTTCTGATAACGTGTTTCAATTGCAAGAGACATACTTGTAAAAAGCCACTCAATCATCAGTGGAACTGAGGTCTAAATGGCAAACTACATTAGCAAATTTGAAAAGGAATCGCTTTGCAAGTAAATAAATTGAGTAAATAATAACAAGCCGTTAACAGAGTATTATGGCGGCAGACTTAAACATCATACTCATGATAGCATTGTCTGCCATAAGTCTCTCACGGTGAGGAATTCGAAAGTTTCCCCAGAGCGCTAGCGTTCTTTTCCAAGGCAGATACCAAAAGTAATCGACAACCACCATAGTACTGCATTCCACGACTTCCGTAATTCCTACTTTACACTTGTTAAATTACGTTCTACATTCTAGTTTAACTTAAACTCTAATTTAAAGAGGGAGCCTCACTTAGAAGCCTTTATGGCTTCTTCAAACTTCCTCGCCTTTTCCTATTTTGTATTTCCCATGTATTATCTATGCAAATTAGCTTTGTTCCCCTTTTAATATGTAATAAAGGCAAATGATAAATAAATAGATAAATCACTTCCGTGTATCACTCCAAGCACTACAGTGTAGAGCAAACCGTCTAGTTCAGCTTGTAGAAGTGAACACATAACGGCGGCACCAAAGTACAATGAACCATTAAGACATAAGAATATCCCGGATTAGTGATGCTCCATAATTGCTGAACAGAAATTCGCGATGAGAGGAGTAAAAATTGCAATTAGTGATTCATGGCTTTTTGGAGCAATTTTCAATTGGCCGGCGTAAACCAAAAACCAAAGTAATAAGAACAGCCAATAATGACGAAGTTTTGCATCGTTATTAGCCAATTAGGTTTCAAACTACAGAAATTGGGGGCAAATTACCAGTGACGATTCTTTTTCGTTTGGCGTCTTATTTGTTTCGCACACTGTGCGAGTTTCTAGACCAATCACAGAACGAAATAAAGAAAACCAAAGCAGTAGGGGATTACTTTTTACACTCAGTTAAGAATTACTCTATATCAAAATTTCAATCAAACCACGAAAACTCGATAGCTATTCAGTGACTTAAGCTCATCCAAACCGAAAAACTTACGACCTCCTAAAAGCTATATCTCGTCTAAAGCTTTCTTTTCGGCTAAAACTAGAGTTTCGTGAGAGAAATTCCTAAAACTTCGAATTTTTTTCTTTTTGCCATCTGTTTCTTCGTGAAGGTCTTTCTAGTTTGTAGCCATAGCCGCCGTCAAACTTTACTTTAGCCTGTAAATGCAACAAGAAAAAGCAAATCAAAATTAATCAACAAAAATTTCACATTTCCCAGGGTATGGTTTTCCGCAAAGTGATTGGAAATCGGAATGTCAATTTAATGAGAGTAAAAACAAGGAGAACCTGAAGAAAAACGCCGAGGGAAAAGGCGCGGATCAACAACAAATTCAGCCGACATGAGAAACAAGGTCCTGGATATAACCCAGCCACAATGGTGGGAAGCAAGTGTTCTCACAACAATACCTTCCCTGGTCCTCAGGAACAATCAGCAAGTGTGATTCGTGAATACCTCTTAATTAAGCGCGTATGGTTTACAATGTTCTCCTACCAAGCGACTACTGTTCAAATACAAATAGCATATCTTAATATCGCCTAAGAACCAGATAAATGAATACATTATTCGCTTTCCGGACGTTTGTTCGGTTTTCATATTTTCAAACAAACTATAAAAGATCGCTCCAAAAAACACGGCTATAATTTATAAAAAGGACTGAGAAATAATAAGAAGGAAACAAAAACTAAAGCTATTGCTTGTAACTTATTTTATAATTATGCGAGATTCGTGAAACCATAGCAATGGTACATTTCAAGTTACTAAATACACTGGTATAATTTTCCAGCAAGGAACTGGAAGGTTTAGTTCATTCTCACAGTTATCTCTGAGAAAGATCAACTAACTAACCATCGCAGCGATTCGAGAAGAGTTAACAGTTTGAGGGTTGACCCATCCACGAAGCTGGTGCTTTTCGTAGGAAACATAAGGTTTTCGAATTTCGCGACGGATATTAATTGATCTTCATCATTTTCAAATTGAAAAGTACGTGTACTGTGCTTTTCTACTCTTACCTTGTATGGGTTGAAGACTGACATAGTGTACTTCATGAATATGTCCAAGTACTAGAGGCTTGCTTTCGTCAACAGGACCATGTGGCCTGATGTCTACATCATTGTGTATACTGCTGACCACATGAATGCACGTTGTAAAACAATTTGCTGCTGCACAGAGAATGAGGTGATCACCCCAAGCGCCATCTTGTTCCATGGATGTTAGGTAATCAGCCCATGTTTCATGTCCATCGACAAAGTGAAAGAGGTCTGTTCCATCCGGCTATAAGAAGAGACAACAATAAATACTTGAATTCCAAATAGCTTTTGAACAGGGCCGAGCACAATTCAAGGAAAACTCCAAAAATTTACTTCTTTACAATAGAAAAGTCTGTGATAACTTTTTTAGAAATTTAAATGCAGTGGGCAGACAGCAAAAGCTAAGAGAAACATCACGTAAGTGTCACACTACAGGAATCTAAATCATCATCATAATTAAATCATAAGGAATGAGAATTTAAACAAATGTAACCATGCGAGTGAAATTTCAACTACTTTCTCAAATTGAAAAAAAAACCAAAACATTCTGTGTAAGAAGATTATCGTTTAGACTGATGAAAAGGTCATCGAAAAACATGTTCACCTTATTCAGAGCCGCACTAAACTGACGGTAGCTAATTGATTCTGAATTTATTCTGAAAGGAATATCTTTCTAAGCGTACGACGTAAATAACTAAATACAGAACTCTACTAGAGAGTCCATTTGAATTAGATGAAAATGTGGGCAGAGACTACGTTGCCCACAGCTTGAGGCACTGAAATCCACGATAGGAGCTTTCGACACAATCTTATATTGGGTGACTTTATTATCGAACTCTAGGAGAAAAAACCTCACTGTCAGAGTGCCTCTCTCCACAAGTGGAAAACTTGTGGAGAAATTTTCAGGCCATCCTGAAAATACTTGAAGATATCTGGCGTGAAAGTGACTAATGTCCCAGCAAGGACGAGTAGCACTTCAAGTAACGGAGGGAAAAATACACACAGTAATTAAACTACTGATCAACTTCTAGTTCATTTACTTTTGAACATTACAGCAACTCACCAGTTTCGGGTTATCCCTGAGGTACTGAACTAAAGACTGTCTCATCTGGCCATGATGGGTTTTAATTCCTTTGACGGTTTCTAGTTGTTCTGACAAAGCATGGAACATGCAGTTTCCTGACCCTTGATTGTCAGAAATTCTGAAGCCCTTATCTGATGCAATCGTCGTTAACTCCTCTGTCAAGGTAGTGTTGTTGTTGACCGTGCTTGCGCAGAGTTGCATCCGTTGAAGATTCTGGATGGTTCGCTCAAGCAGCCCTAGAAGCAGATTAATTTTAGGTGCATTTCCTAGAGTCATACAATGTAGATGGAAGAGAAGGTTTCGTGACAGAGAAAAAATTAATCCATCACATTAAAGACCGAAATTTCAGTTTACCGCGAATATTTTTAACCCACTGGGAACTCTTCCTGTATCACCACTAAAAGCTGTGCGAAACTTGTATATGATCCGCCTCAGCCTCAAGCTCACTGCTACTGAAGCCATATCCGCCCAAATCAGGGCTGAGAGGGACACTTACCCGACGGGGTACTCTGACTACGTTTTATGGACGGCGCTACTCTCAAATGAACGAAATCTTTCCTTATTAGCAGGATCATGTATGGGAAAAGATTTCATGAGAACACAAATTGATCAAAATCTTCACTGAGAGGGCCAGGTTCCTCTTTCAGCTACAAGGGAAGACTTAAATTAAAAAGTACGGCGAGGAGTTTGGAAGACAGGCCAATAACTTCATTTATTTACTAAACGCTGTCTTCTGATTCGAGAACGATAAACAGTATTGGAATAGGAAGGTAATAGTCTAGACTTGCCAGTTAACATTTTACATCCCTAGGTTTTTTTTTTCATTAAAAAAATAATTATGCTGTAACGAAAGCAATTATTGCTTGTGATTAACTGGAGCAGATAACTTTTAACCTGAGCTTATAAGACAATATGACATTTGTCCCGCTCAAGCATTAACTTTTGGTAATACACTTATATCAAGAAAGTTACTTAAACTTGGGATGGATAAAAGTGGTTTTAGACGTTTCTTTTTCTTTTGCTTGTTCCTTTCTCACTCTTATCAGTTTGTACAAATCGTTTCCTTTTTGATGAACATGGGCGCTATACACAAACACTTAAAGATCTCCATCATGCTGTATTTAGAAACCTATTCCGAGGTAGAAAATTTATTCACATCAATGGCAGGATAAATTTGGATAACACAACGAAAGAAAAGTCTACGGAAAGAAATATAAAAATTATTAACATACCTACGCCATGAACTTTGTTCCACATCAAATCAACGAGAAGGTCACATTGTTTCTCCCAGCTGAACTGCATTTCATATGATGTCCTGAGTCGTTCAGTCCCTTGAAGACGCGGTAATCTCTTCATCTTTCGGACACCATCAATTGCCTCAGCCCACACTTTGGGGTCCTCAGAGTCAACCACAAAGGATGTGCCGAATGGTACTGTGCGCAGTGCATCTCCGAAACCCGAGTTTCCACTTACAAGAATGGGAAGACCAGCTGACAAGGCTTCCAACGCGGTTAAGCCGAACCCTTCCGTCCGGGATGGCATGATGCAGAGATCAACTTCACGAAAACAATCTTTCAATTTCTCCTTGCTTTGCAAAAACGTTCTCACTGTCAGCTGACGTTTAGAAATACCATTCCGCAGAAACTCTTGCGCAACTGCCTCCTGTTTGCCATCAGGTGCACCCACAAAGATCAAATGGTAGGAGTTGTCTTTCAGTTCAGCTACTGCCTTAGCAGCGATATCACACCCCTTAAGACCGAAGTCCTCAGGGTCACCACGACCAAAGATCAACACCCTAAACTTTACAGAGTCAACTGAGGCATGATTTAGAGTAGAAAACTCCTTAAGCGTGCCAGGAGTGAACGACATTATATCTTGCTGCTTCTCACATGAGCGAAGATAGGCAGAGTAGGCCTCCGTCAACTTGGGTCCTACTGCTACAACTAGATTTGCCAATTTACACAAATCTACTTCGGCTGTAGTCTTCTCTTGTCCTTTGGCAATGGCTCTCGGATAGTTTTTGAACATTCCGAGCTCTTCAGGCGCAGTATGCACTACTTGTACCCATTGGCAACTATGGGACTCCCTAATGATTTGGGCTTGCTTACCTAACTTGGCTCCATGACCCAGGACCACGTCAATTATCAGCTCTTTCGGAGGGAAGCTCAACCAGTCAAGGGGGTCGTAGCCTGGACGTCTCTCTGCTTCTTTGATGACAATCTTGTGACTTTCTGCAATTCTCTTCTCTTCTTCAGAACAAGCATATTGTGGGACCAAGAGAGTGACTTCTACCTCATTACGTTCGGCCATAACGATGGCAAGGTGTCTGTTGATGGTGGACAAACCCCCCCTTGACGAATTCCACTCATTGGCCAGTAGAGTAACTTTCAAAGTTTTGTAGCACTTTGCTGGGTGACCACGCACTGATGCAACTTGTGAGGTTCTTATTTCTGACGGAGCCAAGCCCTTTTGGATAATGACATAAAAACATTATTATAAAGGAAAAGCACATCATTTTCCAAGTAAGGTATATAAAACAGTTTTCACAAAAAAACGTACTTCTGTTAGAGAAAAATATTCTTTTTTCCCATCAAGAAATTATAAACCAGATGGAAGGAAACGAACTGGTTGAACGCGTTCCTACATGTCTTGAATCAACCAAAAAGGTAATTACACAATTGTAAAACATACAATCTCATACAGTATATCCATTGCTGAATTGCTTTAGGAGCTCGATGAAGCAAGATCCCTCTATGACACCATTAGATCTCAATCTGTTCCAAGATTTTCTAAATTGGGTATTCCGATTCATACGACTGCCATCGCACAATGGCACAATATCAATATCTTCCTAATTGGTTTCCGTTACTACTTACGAACGAATACATACAAAGAATGCTTTATACCTGGTTCAACAACCATTTATCTTGTCCAGGAACTGTTAGTACTTCATTAGACATGCTTTCCATACAGATCAAATCCTGTCCTTGCCTTAATTCAAGCAGGTGTAAGCAGTCTTCTTCTCCACAGGACACTTGGTTGTGGTTTACGCACTTGCGACCGCTTTGCTGACAGTAGGGGCATTCAACACAAAATTCATGCTGCATCCTGCTCAGGTGTGGGAACTCCTGCGACATCTTTTCTAAAGTGCTCTCCATAAACAATCGCACACTTCTAGCAACTTCTACCAAAGTTGCATTAGAAACTGCAACTACGTTCCTCTTAATTCTTTGTCTCAAGAGGATTTTTATGAACTTCTTTTTGCAAATCATAATCATGTCATGTATGACGCGTTCTTCAAGAATGAACCATGCACCATTCTGGTAGAGTTTTGGAGGCTGTGACGATCCATTTGCACCACACCAAGCAACCGATTTTGAAACAAGGCGAGTAAAAAGACCATGCGGAACAAAGCCTTCTTGGAAATGAAGATACAAAGGACAAGGATCCGTAGATGATGGTTCCATTTTACAAAGATCTTCAGGTGAGGACCTCAGTTGACATGGCACAAAGTAATAAACGTCAGCCGGGGATGGTGAGTATTTGGCAATCAAACAAAACTGCTCCATCATGTCCAAGATGTCTTCCTTGATAACGCCTTGCTCAATAAGAGGGGAAAAAACGTGATCAACAAGCTCCATCGTAAGGACACCACTTGTCTCGAGTTGCAGCCAGTACTTGGAATGCACAGGATCCTGAAACCACAAATTCCCTATTTGAAATAAGTTCAATCTACCAATTTTTATTTAAAAATGCCCCATTTAATTTGCAGCGGACCAAAAACATCTCTCCTTTCCTCATTACTAAGGGTACAATGAGTGGTAAAATGTAGTTGGCAAGCCTCCCGAAATGAGTCAACATAATAAGAAAAATCTTGTTATTCATCTCTAATTAGTTTATGGAATTTCCCCCTTACCTCCCCACCCTCAAACGATATCGTAATAAATTAGTGACCATTTTGTCAATATTGAAATGAGGGAGAGTGGGAGACACATGAAAGTTATGGAGAAAACTCAAAATGTTGTAAGGGGTGTAAACAACGTGAAAAAACAAACGGACAAACAGTCAATTAAATTAACATTTTTTCGTCAAGCGCAAGTTGGGGGATGGTAACAAATCCTGCCTACGATCTGCAATCATCTCGATGCATAGAAGATTATCTTTTCCTACCGCTTTTTTGAATGCTGGGATGGTTATAAGCTTCTTGAATAGACTGATTAACCACTGTGCCTTCAGAATGACTGTACTGCGGTGTTTCACAATCAATCCTAAGTCGTGATAGAAATTCAACATGGTGTGAAACTGTTCAACGTCTTCTATAAAACATACATCCTTGGCATAGGTTTGAAGATGGACAGTATTTGAGTGGTATACATTCTCAGCTACCAAAGCTTCAATGACCTTTTCGAAGTTAAACCATCTAGAAATATAAAAAAATTATAATTAGTCTAACTAACAGAAAGGTATACATCAGATAGCAAATTGCATGTAGCAAAGTTTGGAAATTTCTAAATGTAACTTTAGAATATGGCGTAATAGCCGGTTGAGCATCTTTTGAGGATATATTACATCCACAAGTAATGGTAGCATGTTGTTAAGCACTGAAAAATTCGTCGTCTTGAAAGCGCTTTACGCCTGTTTCCCTACTCGTCGAGTTTGCTACATGTTCGCTTCTAACATGCACAATTCGCTGCCTCTGCTAATTCACAGTTTTAATTTCTCTTTTAACCATAAACCACAAGCAATATCTGTAATTTATACTCCCAACTGCGTGATTACCGTTTCTAGGAGTCAGTTAAACTGATCATATGCAAAGTTCCTTCTTGTGTGCTTTAAACCGCTACTTTGATTTTTGGATTGTTGCGAGGTTACGTTTCACAAGTAAACCTGATTGTAGGGTGGAACGAATCGGCAAAGTCAACAAAATTGTAAGCGTCTTTCATAGAAATGTTCCACAGTGAAAATATGTCATCAATAAATCTCTTCCAGACCAAAGGTTAGAGGGACTAGCCATTAACAGTCGCTTTTCTAGGTTTGCCATAAAATGGCAGAGAAAGCAACTGCTGTCTTAGTTCCCATGGCGATGCCATGTTTTTGTATGAATAATCTTTCGTTGAGCTTGAAAGAATTTTCTTCAAGTATGAGCCGCAAAAGTTTCCGTAAATCATCTGTGGGAATTGGTAAATTATGCTCATAATGTGAGCATAATTTACTGTGGTAGAATGAAGTAAGTAGCGAATTCGGTATGTAAGTAACGAACATTTAGCGAACTTGAACGTAGTGAACTCGACAAGTAACGAAACCAGCTATGAAAGCCACTCGTGCGTTTCAGTACAGCTGTTGTTAGAAAAAAATGAGCTGAACATCTCTTTGTGCTTATATCATTACACATCATACTTTACCTCACTGGTATCTTCTCTCCCATATAAGGTTCCTGTCGAAGTACTTCCAGGATTCTCGCTCGAAGAGCATGAATTTCATCGGCATCAGTGCCATCATTGTCTCCTTCTTGACCTTTCAATTATAAATTATGTAAAACAATTAGTGCTGTTGAGAGAAGCCAGGGAGGAACAGAGATTTCTCCTCGGACTTTCGATACGAGTTTGATGGCAACTAAGACCATGATCCCCTATTTCGTATTCGGAAAGGTCTATTTCTGCTGCAGCACTCTAAGTCACTTCTTCGCAATGTATAATAACTTTCAGACTAATTTGGTCTGTTAAAACATTCGTTATGGTATTTACATATACAATCCAGGTTAACAGAAGAAAAAAAGGGAAAAAAAGAGAAAACAAAAACAAAAAAAATCCAGGAATAACGGGAACACTAACAAGGTGCCAACATCAAAAGTAGATAAGTACCTAGACTGGGACAAAAGGATGTTAGGAATTAGATGCGGAAAAGCAACCGGTAAAATATTCAGTGAATCCAATCAACTTTATCTAACGATGATTTTGTCTGTCCTCGATAGAAATAAAATTAAGCCCAACCTCATTAACCGATAAACCCGTCATTAATCATCATGTTGAACCCAAACACATAATTTACCTGTTTGACGATTTCTTTGAACTTTAAAGAAATTCCAGAATTTCCGTGCGAATGATTGGTCTCCTTGAGTGTTATCAATGTAGAAGAATGGTCGGATCACATGTTTTCCATATTCCTTACTGGAAATCTCACGAAGTATCTTGGATGAAACATCCTTCCTATCTTCATATGGCTTGTCAGCATGGGTGCCGACGATGAACACTGGAGGTCGGAGATAGGGGAGCACGTTAGGCGTTTCAACCATTTCTTCTCCAGTTGATCTAATATTATGAACTGTCACGAGCCACGACAGCAAATTCTCTAGATTTGTCTCATTGTTCGGGTTCTCCAAAGGTACTTCATGAGTTCCCTGTCTGACATATGGCTGAGCTCGGGCATTCAGTGGCTTGCTAAGGTTGTGAACTACGATGTACACAGCTCTTGACGAAAGAAATACTGGGTAAGCAGCATAGTACAAATGTTGACCCGCAAAATCCCACACATCTGCGGTTATCGAGGATCCTTTCTCGATGTATGTACTATCAGCATCCACACCTTCAACGATCATGTTCTTTAGGAGTTCATCAGCCTGTTTTTCAACGGTATTAGAAAGTACGGTGGCGTTGATAGCCATTTTGGACTTCGTGCTTAGATTCTCTCCTTCATGAACTTCGCTTGATGGCTTGGATCTATCTGGAAACTTAGTGGCCGAATCCTCGTACACGGAAACCTAACATTTTAAAATAAGATGAAATATCAATACTGTGGATACCAAACCGCGTTTGAAATTGATGGCTGATGCATCTTTATTTACACAGTGGATATCGATCTATCTCGTTATGTCAAAACAATGAAATGAGCATTAAATGTGTGAATTCGTTTAAGATCATTCAAAAAAATTCAGGTTTCAGTGTAAAAACATTGTAAACGGACCTCATCGGCGACAACATGTTTTGTGTGCAATTCCTCTCCTGACTCCACTCTGCGTTCTTCCTTAGGCTGTGCCCCTACTGCTTTCATTTCTGAGTCTTCCTTCTCATCACCAACAATCATGTGATACCTTTCTGTCGCTAGCAGTTTTGCCATACCCGTTGTATATTCCAAAAAATCAGACAAACTTGACTTGTTCGCACAACTTGGAGTCCAGTTCTTAATTTGCTCCACTTCAATTTCGAACTTTGATGGCTCAATTTCGATCCCGTCCGTGCTCCGTTCCCGGTAATCAAATGGCAGACCTAAGAGAGTCTTCTTTAAACTTGTTTTTCCGGCACGATCTTGGCCAACCAATATTATGCGACCACGATAAACATTCACAAATCCATCTCTAAGGGCCTCTTCATAAACTAGTTTTGCAGAATGTCCTTGTGCCAAAATATCCGGAGGAGCTACAGCTGCAAGTGAGGGAAAAGGAAAATTTAATATTGCAGTAATTGCCTATTGTAGAACAGTAAAGTGAGAAACAAAGAACATTTCTACGATACATCACGACCTTGTGGAGGGTGATACATATAATACAAGGAGCATATTACTAAAATTAACTTCCATGAAAGTCATATCAACTTTTGGAAGATTAAATGTTTCCGGTAGAAGAGAAAATGATCTTTTTCAAAATTTCAAGTAAATCTGTCACACAAGACCTCCTTAACGTATTCTTGTCGTAAAATAGTGACGGGATTTTTCATCTTCCTTGCACAGTGAGCCTTCAAGCCGGGTTCTTTTGTACCATTTTTAATTTTAAATGCTTGGAAAAAGGTTTGTAAAGTACACGAACACTGCACTCAACAACAAAACCAGCCTGCTTCCGACGGTTACGCTTTTTTCAAGTGCACACCCCGAGACTCTATAGCCAGAACGATCGGTTGGCAAATTTGAATTAAACATTCCCACAAAGGGATTATCAGACGAAGCTTGCAACGATTCCTACTAGCATCAATCCTCATAATAAATAAAATAGTAAGTGAAGGTTGTATTTTTAAGTGTACAATCGACTCTTGCCCTACGAACACCTCGCTACTACGGACACCCTACCATTGCAGACAAGAGGCATCCCCCGGAGAAACGCACAAAGAAATGACTGAAATATACTCCCGCTATTACGGACTCTCGCTATTACTGAAATGGGGACACTTTCATAACCCCCAGCACGACATTTCACTTGCTTTTTCTCTTGCTATAGCGGACACTTCGTCCAAAACCCTGACTCACATGCTATAAAGCCACATTATTATAAGGAAAATAAAGAAACCATTCTTTAATTGGGTGCTAACATAAAAATTTCCTGCTTAATTGCGGCCAGATCTTTTTCCGGTTCGTGAGGCAATGTTAGAAACTTTATTTTTGTGTAGCTACATATTATCTCATATGTTTGGAGACAAAACAATGTTTTTTTCTCTTGTAGCCCGCTATTACGGACTCTCGATCCTACGCACACGAAATCTGCCCCCTCCCCCCGCCCCCAAGGGGGTGTCCGCAATAACGGGAGTCGACTGTATACGTATACTTCAAAGTGGATCTCTACGCGAAGATGGAAAGACAGGCTTCATCTACTTGAAGCTCTAATCTTTACAAAGAAATTACTTCAGAAACTCTCAAATGAGATAAAAATCACCACAGCGCTAGAGACACACAATCCTTACTCCGAGATAACATTGTGCTCAAGTGTGCAAAAGATATATTGCCATATACTCATGTAACACTACCTGCAATGTCTACGGAGATCGATCTTGTCGTCGTATCCACATACCTAATAAGACTTCTTATCTCTACTAGAGTGAGCGGATTTCCTTCAACCAATAGTTTTTTAAGGTCAGGCAGTTTTCTAACCACATCAAGTACCTTCAGTTGGTTATTTCTCAAGTCCAGCTCTTGAAGTCGTTTCAAGCATCCAATACTTTCAGGCAGAGAGGACAGTCTGTTGTTATTCACATATAAGCACGTCAGGTTGATCAATGGTAAAAAAGTATTAGGAAGCTTTTCAAGACAGTTGTGGCTCAAATTCAGCGATAGGATATTTGCAAGTTTTTTCACGTTCTTTCGTCTACGCAGAAACTCCCCCATGCCATAAATCCACTGATCCCTGTCCAAATTTCTCCCACTCAGATCCAAAGTATTCTCTTCGAGAGCAAAAGTTTCGCTGATAACGGATAAGGGCGCAGTTAAACGTTTCACTACAAAATAGAATGATTACAAAAAACTAAGAACCAACTGACAATTCCCTGTCAGCTTTGCCCCTCTACATTCTGAATAATGCCTACACCTATCACACAAAAAGTATTTCCTAATGAACCATCCCTGGAAACCTTAATTAACAGGAAAGAAGTGCAGGAGTTTCACATATAGAGAACTAAACACAGCTTAGGAAAACTGATATAACTGGTATAGGTAACAGGAGCAACCTAGTTTTGACACTAGGAACAAAACCTCGCACTACATTTTTCTTCTAGCAAACATAAGAACAATTATGCTATTAATAATTTTTTGTCTTTTTTCCACGGGGAGAAATTACTGCTAGTTATCCAAGCTCATGTTTCATAGAAGCAGCCACTGCTACAACAGACATACAATTGTAACAAACATATTCTCACAGTTACCCTTTCAATTGAACTTTAGTCAGAAACCTATACTCAACTATTTTTTTTTTTATATTAAGACGAACACTTGACTGAAAAAATAATGTGATTTCTGTCAAGGCCTATCCACTGGAAGTGTTCTTATTTCCATTAACGAGTGCTAATTGGAAAGAAGTGTTTCACAATGGCCACTCTGCGGGAATGGCGTTACTAGACTTTCTGAAGCTTTCTGCAATGCTTTTCATCCAATGTCATGGCGCAACCTCCAAGCTATCAGCAAGTCTGGCTTCATAAAAGAGTGTAGTATGTGATAATTTACAAAGCATTCTCTATTAAATTATATTATGATAAGTAGTTGCATATTTTCTTCCGTCTGTGTCGGCCTTTAGCCGACGCATATTAAGGAATCCCCTTTCAACCCAGGTTTTTAACAAAACCAGTTGGAGAGTATTGCAATGCGTGCAAAGCGTATCATTTGACAAAGACACCCTGTGAGAAAACACATCTACTTTAAAAAGCAGTGTAATTGATAAGTCAGGTTGTTGGGTGATGGGGCGGTAAAATGGTTAGAAATAATCATGATTAGCTCTGGCACCTCATATACCAATGGACTCAAGTGCAGACTTTACCGTCAGTTTGTCAGACACATCAATGAAAAGGGTAATTTAGTATTATCAACTGAGTTGATAACGTAAATTGGCCACCGTAAAGAGTTTAAAAGCTCACATTTCCAGCGTTAGCCCTTCGTCAGAGCGACTGGAGATTTTTCTAGAGATTTGAGGCTTTCCGAACTGTCTAGATATAGGGAAGGGCCGCAAACTGCCATATGCTGCTCAGACTGGTTAGAGAGATTAAAGTGTCTAGCGACTGGTTAAGATGCGCCTTTGTTATTTCTTTCTACTTCGCGAAGGTGTTCTCGGAATCGGTCACTTAGTAGTCTTCCAATTTTTTACCAATGTACAACTTTTCGTAAAAAGCTATACATTGGTGAAACATCTTTCAAATCGACAGTGTTAATCCCTACGGCCAGTTAAATAAAAGCGCTCGTTGATGGCCAATTTACGTTATCAACTTAGTTGATAATACTACTGAGAAATTACGCTGTTATATTCCACCAATGACATAGCACCACAGTTTCTTTAGAAACCTAACCCCTTTAGATCAATGAATAGTCAATTCTACTCACCTACTTCGGAGAAAAGGTCTTCCACATTTTTGCCTGTTAATGCTGACACTTCCATAAAAATCTCAACAATATTGTTTGTATCTGCATAATTCTGAGCTTCCTGAAAGAACAAAATATAAAGTCGAAATCTCCCACCATAAAATAACAGTGTGCGTGAGCTGCATTCCTGAAATAACTCTGAGTTAATTTTGGGAATAAAAGGAAAAGAAATATAGCTTACCATTGATTACCGAAAAAATGGGTCTAATCAATTTTTTTTTTAATTTAAATTTTTACAATAAAGCCTGGTAAGAGAAGTCTTGAGAAGCGCTGTTGTCATTAGTAGTGGCTGTCCTTTTGACAAACTGAGCGTCAGTCATCATCAGAGTCCAAGGAGGAGTTTTGGTAAAATGATGTATTTCTGCCTCCTGAAAACTAATTCGTTACTTTTGCTGTGATGTCATTGACTGTGACAATCGGGTAACATGATTCCTTCGTCATTCAACCGTATGTGAGTTAACTCATTGTTTTCTGTCTTAAAAACAAAAAAAGGTATACAAGAATAGTTCATTCTAATAGGTCGCTTTGTTACGTCAACGTTGTGAAAAGGTTACTTGCGAGGTGCCAACGTCAGATTGTTGACATATGCCTGGTGAGCATGGTGTTGTTGACATTGGTTGAAACAGGGAAGTCTGCCTTTTAGGCAGCTAGATGTCAAATGCCTGATATAGTTGCTCTACGCAGGTTTCGTAACAAATAAGATTTTAAAAGACGCGTAGGAAGTTCCCATGTTCTGACATTAATACAGCAAGATACATGTAGAGTCGCACTGTAAATAAGCACTTACTAAAAATGCATTCTTCTCCCTAAGATGCAACCCGACAAATAAAATCACAAAATGATTTTATACCAAGGATATAAAAAGAAATCATACAAAAATGGTCCAAAGAGCTTTCATAAACCACCTCACTTTACCGTCCTTTCTCAAACATGATTTACATCATTCTCTACAAAAACCATTAAAAAACCTTCTGACCTACGTGATTTCATGTTTACGACATGTAGCACATTAGCATTATATAAACATAGCCACATTACTTACCTCAAAAGACACCTCCCTTCTACTTTCAAGATCTGCTTTATTCCCCACAAGAGCTACAAAGGCACCTGGCCTGGCCTCTCGAGTGAACGCATAAACCGACATAATTGCGTCCCCAAATGAATGTCTCTGTGTTATGTCATACACAACAATAGAAACATCTATTGGGTGATTATTAGGATAAATAGTGAAGGGCCCTCTCAAAGCAGCAGGGTTCTCTATTTCAAGGTTCACCATCACGTCTTGATCCAGACCTACTCTTTTACAATACCAAGAGATGTGCACTAAAAAGAACAAATGAACATAGATTAAAACTTAGATCACTGAACTTTCAAAAAAATCATATGGTTTGCTTTCATGCTCATTGTTAAACGTTTTCTTACCTGTCTCAGAATGGCGGAAGTAACAACGATTCCCATTAACAAATGTGTGCAGCAAGTGCAATTTACCCACTTTGTACCCTCCTGTTTTAAAACAGAGGTGAAAAACAAAAATTTATTGAACCTGAACACAAATTACAATGATCCATGTATTGTTGACATATTTTTGAATATGATGTAGAGTGTAATGGTCAGCAATAAAATTACATACTTGAACTTGAAAAGCTTTCAACTTTTGAAAGAAGACATCAATCAATTATTGGCCTGTAATAGTTATTTTCTGTGACACAACCATGAAAGTATCTTGTAACTTTAACAATCAAAATAACAAAATATTACATGCATATAGGAAACAAAAAAATTTAAAAATGAAGTTATACTGATAGATTGACCAGTAATTAGATTAATTTTGTTTGCACTCACCATCAACTCTCAAATAAAATGTCAGTTCTGGAGTTTTTAAACCAATGAAGTTAGATTCCATCTGTGAACATCAAGAATGATACAAAGCCTTCATAATACAACAAGTGACTTTGTGACTCTAAACGTTGTTCATTGAAAACTTAAGGAATCCCCCTCTTTCTTCTTCTTGGCCAAGTAAACATTTACTAGTTAACTAATGAAGTTGCTTAAGCAGGGTGCTTTTATTATGATAAACATATGAAAACAAAAATACAATATAAAGGAAAGAGTTGATCTCCACTTTATCTTAAAAATACATCTTTAGTTAAATAGACGCATGTTAGTAAAATCATTACTTCCATTTAGGTTTTTTTTCCTTGAAATTTTTTTTAACAAAAGAATTATAGAAAAGTAGTCAGAAAAAATGGATCTATAACAATCAAATATATGTTCCAAACCATCTTGACCCGGAATTTGAAATTACAAACTACTAACAAAATAAATTCCATTAACTAGGTTCCACAAAAAGTTACTTGTAGGAAAAGCCTCACCCATAGCCTCCCTCAAAGAAAGTTTCAGTTGGTGCCCCCCTCCCCTACATTATTTTCCAGCAAGCAAATCAAGTTCTTTTCCTATACTTGATTGAGTACATTATTTTTCATAATACTTCTATCTAAACAAGTGGTTTGAATAAAACAGTAGAAAGGGATGTTGGATGACAGCAAGTAAAATGGTTTATTTTATATGATTTAGAGGTCACTACAGGAGGAATTAAGTTCTGTTGTCTCACCCTCCTGGGAAATTAATCCTTCCCTCTGCACCAATGAAAAATTAATTTCCACTGAAAAAGCCTTTTTTATAAGAATTCTCAACATAAAGTAACAAAGAAAGCAGAATTATAAGAGCCAAACTTAGCATATTTATATGATCAACATATCAGGCACATAATGGGTCAATAACAGAAAACCAGTTTTAATATAAAATTTTGCAAAATTTAGTCTCCAGTAACATTCACAATGGCTGTAAAGATAATTCTCTGTGTTAAGCTATCATCACTTAACACACTAGTTAAAGTAAAAACTTTGACTGATAATGGATTGTATCATGCAGAGGATTCAGTTTATTTAAGGTATTTCTGAGCCATTTAGTGACTAATGGTGATGTCCAAAGTGACAATTTACCAACAGTCAGATTATGTGGGTAGTTATTAGTAACAGAGCATGATGATCAATCAGAAGGCAGTTAGTTCAGCCAGCCAGTTTGCTCAACTGGTTGCTTTCAAGTGACTATGCTCTGTTTATTTGCAATTATTTAATCAAGGATCTTTTCATCTATTTGTTTAGTTCCATTACCTAATATCTTTCATTTACTTATCACCTAAAAGTGCTTTTGTAGCCCCGAAAAAAATTAATCATCTATTCTCCAAAAGTTCTTTAGTAACCCTCGGTGACACCACAATGCACTACCTTTTCTGAGCCCTAATTACTTGGGGAGTGGTATGGAGAAGAACCCCTGGCTCTATGGAGCCATTCACATGAGTCCAGCCAACTGTGCTGGCTCATCTTTTGAGATCTAATCTTATCATTCTCTCCTTAACTAAAATACAATGTCAAAAGTCATTCCTCATCCATGCCACTAAGTCTAGTTGCCAACCATGCAATCTAAAGATTGAGTTAAGGGATATAAGTTTGTAAAGAAACTCTGGTGCTGCCTAAGTAGGAGAGTATAACTAAGTAATTTAATATTATAAACTGAGTTGATAACACAAATTGGTCACCATAGAGAGTTTCAAAGCTGATGTTTTGAGCACTAGCCCTTTGTCAAAGTGAATGAAGGAATTTTGGGTTCGCTGTGTTTTATGCAGAAAATGGAGCAACACTGTCAGTGGGAATATGGTGACGAGGAAACAAGAATAAATTGGTTGAACAAAAAGCACTTGTTGGTGCCATGAGGATTAAGAGCGCTGATTTGAATAGATTTTTGTTCTAGAGTTTTGCAACTTTAAAAATTGAGTTGCCAACCATGTAATCTAAAGATCATGCATACTCGTCTGTAGTTGCCAGCAGTGCAACTTTAAGATCTAGTTGCCACGCATTGTAATCTAAAGATGTATTTGCAACCATGCAATCTAAAGGTCTAGTTGTCAACCATGCAATTTGATATCTAGTTAAGATCAGGATTATGTAATTAGGTGAGAAAAGATGTCCACACAGCAACAAAGTGGACCTACAAGGGAACAATGTCTAAAAGTTGGACTAATAATGAGGATTGAAATGCACCTATGACAGCATGTCAAAACACACAAATAACAACAAAACTAGGTGCTATAGATAGCAACTTAAACTTTCAACCTCACTGCCTAACAAAGACTAACAGTAAAGCAGTTGAAATGTCATAATCATACACAATTATTAGCCTGACTCCTACATTACTAGACAAATGATGAAATGTTCATTTATGGATTCGAAATCATAGGAGATATTTGAAAACTTGTTAACTTATAAAATTTAAGATTTATTAGCGGAATTTTATTTGCCAAATAAAAAATAAACCTTAAGATATAATAGCATTCTTTCTTACAGAGGAAAACAGATATTTCCATATAGCCCCGTACTATCCTGAAACATAGCCGTATTCCCGAAGGCAACTTATTGTTTATGCCACTGTTTTCTTTATCCAAGAGCTGTATGCATAATAAAGTCGCCCTATGGAGCTGTGCAAAATTATGAGTTGACTGTTATGACTTGGTACTTTTGCCGATTGAACTACAAACCTATTAATCGAACCATATCATAGCATTCCCTCCAGAAGAGAAAATTTCACTCAATAAATCCCAAATTTCTGTAAATCAATTGCCCGAGATGAAATTATCACTCGCTTTCTCTTCTGATATCACAGAACATAAAAGCAATTCAACATCAAATAGCTAAATACCCTGAAAACTTTCAATTTTGCTTCAACTACAATTTATTGTCGTACTTGGAGCATATTTCAAAGTGAAATCAAGATGCTTAGTAGACGAACTCTTCCCTGATATATAATTATGTATGGCATTGATTACATCTTCAGTTAACTTTATAGCTCTTCCTTACACAAGGCTGTGCTCTAGGAAAATTTTCAGGGCGCCCTTCGGGCGCCTAACCATGACAAGTAGGTCGCCCAGGTCGCCAAATATGGTGCTGATAAACATCTTGCATGCCACGGACGAAGCTAATTAAATAAACACAAATTTGCATAGAGGATGGTTTCGTTTTATTAATCAAGCGCTCCACTATTGAAACTGTTGAAACACAAAAATTAAATATAAGCATCAACCACTTCAATAGAAAAATTAGATCTTCAACACATGCTTGTGCAAAAATCGTGCAGTTTCTCACGGGCAAGGAAAAAATAATTTTTTACATAACACACGCGACAACTTCTTCTTGTTGTCCTGCCGAATATTTTTTAGTTCTGCAAATGTCATCAAATTAGCAAGTAAAATTATAAAATGTTAGTTACAATCAGTTGCTCGCTTTATCGCGTCGTTCAATGGACAAGAAACCTGGGCCATGTACTATATTAATAAACTGGAAGAGAAACCACCGAAGCGAAACAAGACCCATGACCTAACTTAATATTTAACCTAAATGTACAGATCACACAGGCTATTGATTGCACTGCGCTTTCAGCGCTTTTGCTTTTCGGGCTAACGGGAGCCAGGGAGCACGATGGAGTTTCTTTTTGTTTCGTTCCGTTCCGTTTCTATACGTTTGCTGGTTTCGTTTCGGGTTTTCACACAAGCCGAAATCTATGCGCCCAAACGGGCGACCGCTTTTCTTTTTCAGTCGCCCGAGACCAAATGTTAGTCGTCTATGGCGACCGGGCACCGCTAGAGCACAGCCTTGTTACATCACGCTCATTAAACATGAAACACCTCTTACCTCAGCAGGAGAAACTACAGACTACACAGGAGCGAGAGATAATAAAAAAACAGCCATAACCTTCGCCTAAACAGCAGAAACACTCAAAGTTGAGTCAAAATTCACTTCCGCCTTTCTTCGGCCCAAAGTGCATTGTTATCATTCTCAAAAGTACGTCATATGCGACCATACCGCTGACAAGTAGCCAAAATCACCCTGGGCTCGAGATTGTCCAATCCCGTTGAACCCATGCGTAATCAGAGTAGTCACGCTTAGTGAAAGCAAAGGAAAAATCTGAAGGACAATTGCACGCTATTCCAAGACAAATTGACTGGAAGATCGAAAAGGACGAATAATCCAATATTTAGGACCACAATCATGAATACAGTCGCAAGATTCATCACACTGTTTCAGTGCGCCTCGCTTACGATAATTAATTTTAAACCTGTATGAGTGGACCTTAGACCCCT